>NC_090324.1:51837575-52049908 GCF_040869045.1 Eurosta solidaginis
TTATCACCTTTCATTTGATACCCATATCGTACAAACACATTCTAGAGTCAGCCCTGGTCCACCTTTATGGCGATATCCCTAAATGGCGTCCATCCATAGAACTATGGCCTACTCTCTCTTAAAATACTCTTTAATACCTTCCATTTGATACACATGTCATACAACCACATTCCAGGGTTACCCTAGGTTCATTTTCCTACATGGTGATTTTCCTTATTTTGTCTCCATAGCTCTCAACTGAGTATGTAATGTTCGGTTACAACCGAACTTAGCCTTCCTTACTTGTTTTTATATATTTTCAGATTAATACGCAGTCAATTAACAAAATTTACAAAGAAAGTGTTCGCATGCAACACATGTTTAATCCACTTCCATAAAAACGAAGCTTAACCATACCAAAAGGATCATTGAATTAAAATAGTAACAGAGATGCCTTCCTAAAATGATAAAGTATTAAACTTTAGTAATTTTAAAAAACAATTGCATGTGCCTTTTGTTATATATGCAGACTTTGAGTGTATTCTAGAACCAATAGATATTAAAAATTCTAGCAAAGTTAAATCAGTTCAAAAACATATTCCTTGTCAAGTTTAGATAGTTTTAGAATATATAGTGGTGAAGATTGCACAAACCATTTTTTCAAAAATTTTATTTGAAGATGTTTTGAAAATCTATGGTATTATAAGTTGTTTAGGCCCAAGGCCTAACTTTTACTTGATTGACGGCGCCCCCCCCTAACGTTTTAATAAGATTTCCAGCCACCCACACTCACGCCGCATTTGTGTGCATGCATGCACATGCATGCGTTTCATACGCATGCATGTGTGTGTGCAGGTTGTCAGCACCCATGCACGTATATGTGGGGGCTGTTGTGTGTGTGGCTTTTTTTCCCCTCCTTAATACCAGAGGACCTTTTCGCGGCTTAGCGGTTGTCCTCAACGGCACAACCGGCTTTTTTTTTATGATCGACCGCCAAGCAGTTCACAACGCCCCGGATCACCATCGTCATTTTTGCGACATTAAGGTAACATTATACCAATTGTATATTTTCCTTTTACTTTCTAATTAAATAATATTTTATAACGAGGCAAATCCTCTTGTGTTTCTTTATTTCATTTCGAGAAACCCATAAACCCGAGATCGACCCGTGTGCGCCATTCCCATTGCCGGTTTACGACGCACTCAGGCCGAACATTGGTCCTTACTCACCGAAAAAAGGAACTAAAAGCCTAAAATTACAGTCCACCGCACCAGAGAATCTACCTGCACAGCACAATTTATCCAACTCATAAACTTTTGCCGAAGGATTTTGCCTATTACAAAATTTTGCACGAATTGCCACAAACAAAAAAATCATCAAAAGTTTTATTTGCCACAGCCATCACATCAATACCTCCAGCAAAAATAAGAAGTAAGTGTTATATTTCTTGCCACTTTTTTTTCTCGTTTAAGTGATTATTAGTGACAAATAAAGATAAATACCCGTGTCGTGCGCGAAAAATTTAAATCGAAAAGGAGTGTAAAAAAGTGAAGTTATTTAGTGAGCACCTTTTTTTTTTTTCTTTCCAATTTCAAAAATTCAATCACTTGGTTTGTTAATTTTTAGTTCGATCCTTGTGATTATCTGGTTTATCCCCCCACCAGTGGTAAGGTTTTCCAGACACAACACAAGGAAGAGGTTAACCTAACCTCACTTTCCGCACCATACTAAATAGGTTTTGTTGTTGTTTTTTTTTGTATTTCACAAACACGAAATTAAGTTCAATTTAATTAATTAATCCGGTGCTCACTTCACTTTTTAAACACTTTTTACACTTTTTTTTTGGCGCTTGTTTTGCAATATCGCACGCATTTTTTCACTTTCACCAAAATACACCCATTATTTGTGGAGGTGGCGAGTGGTCCCCTTTTTTGTTGTTGCCGCTGAGATAAAAAGTCTGTAAATTAAACCTTTTTTCTGTTGTCGCTGCTGTGACAAAAAGTCCATAAAATAAACCCTTTTCGTTGTCGCTACCAAGACAAAAAGTCTGCAATAAACAAAATAAATAATAAACTTGAAGTTCAATAGTTTTTATTTAGGGCTGGGCAGGCATTTTAACTCTGAAGAGTTCCATTTCTATAATCGGCAATTTTCTCGTTAATAAACGTAAATAAAACAATGGAAACCTACATCCGTTTAGCAGAATCAATCGCAGAGTTTGATAAAGATTACAGCCTTATTCCGGAGAGCGACCATAGCAAACACACCCTTGCAATACAGCAGGAAGAGTTGCGGCTCTTGTGGAAGAAGGTAAAGTCTGCGTTTGATTCGCTATTGGGATCTGATGAGGTGTCAGCGGATGACGTTATGGCGATCAGAAAGAAGCAAAAGGCAGCATACGCAATCTACGTGCGATGTTCAGCGTCTATATCTGCTGAGGCAGAAAAATACAAGAAGGATGAAAAGAACGTCAACCCTGAGCAAGAACCTCATGGGCATAAAATTCGCCTCCCTGCTTGCGACACGGAAGTTTTTAAAGGGGATTATCTGTCTTGGCCAACTTTTCGCGATCTTTTCACGGCAATTTATATAAACAATTCCAGCTTGAAAGGGGTGGAAAAGTTATTCCATCTCAACAACAAAACGCAGAGCGAAGCAAAAGATATCGTTAAAAAATGCCCCCTCACAAATGAAGGTTTCGAGATGGCCTGGAAAAACTTGTGTGAAAGATACGAAAACAAACGTATCTTAGTTAACACACAACTGCAAATTTTATTCAACTTAAAAAAGGTAGAAAGTGAGTGTGGCAGTTCAATAAAAAAGCTGCAAAATGATATAAATAATTGTATTTCGTCCCTCAAATGCCACAAAATTGACACTTCCAATTGGGATGCAATCCTGACCTATCTATGCTCAACCAAGTTACCAGAGAGCACGCTGGCTCTTTGGGAGCAAAGTATAGACCATAAAATGGACATATCCAAGTGGGAGGATATGGATAAATTCCTGTCTAATCGGTTTCAGACACTTGAAACAGTGTCTGGTTTTACAGGGCATGCCACTTCGAAAGTGCAAAAACCAAACGCGTCGCGACAATCGTCAGAAACCCCTACGAAAAGACTTGGTGCTTTTCAAACGAAAGTATCCAAGCAAACAATAAAATCAATTTGTAAAATGTGTAAATCCCCTGAACACAGATTACGCAACTGTTCACGCTTTTGCGAGTTAACCCCTCCAGAAAGGATTAAATTCATAAAATCTACAAGTGGTTGTCTGAATTGTCTATCCCCAGGACACACAGTGACCAGATGCACCAGTTCCTACAACTGCAATACGTGCCACTCTCGTCACCATACGCTCCTGCATGCGGATACCCTACAGAAAAATACCACCTACAACCCGCCCCAACACTCCTACGATAATAGGCCCTCTACTTCTAGACAGGCATTAGCGAGACAGGAATCAGAAAAACCAGGGTCAAACGGGAACAAAAATGTGACATCCTGTCATACGAATTCCAGCACAGGTGTGCTATTAGGAACTGCTCGCGTACACATTCACCATAATGGTACCGACTTCTCCGCGCGGGCATTAATTGATTCAGGGTCTGAATGTTCCTTTATAACTGAAAGACTGAAACGCAGAATCAATTTGCCAGCGAGGAAAATGCATGCCCAAGTTTCAGGCATCACAAATGCGGTGTCAGCTCAGGTGAAAGAGGCATCCAAAATTGAATTACGTTCACCAGTGGATGCCTGCTTCAGCCTGACTACACCCGTTCTAGTCCTAGCCAAACTCACTGGGAATCTTCCATCCTGCCATATCAATGCCATGACTATGCAGGCATTCCCAGACTTGGTGTTGGCAGACAAGAGGTTCTACATCAACGAAGACGTAGACCTCATACTTGGAGGAGACATATATCCCCAAATTATACTGAGCGGTCTGAAAAAGAATGTACTAAATACACTTTTGGCCCAAGAGACAGTGTTCGGTTGGATACTAACCGGTCGCGTCGAAGCACCGAGTCCAACGAAGAGCATCATGTCATTTTATAACGAGGTTGCATTGGACAACCAATTAAAAGCTTTCTGGGAGATAGAAAATGTTCCCAAAAACAAAATGCTTAATGAAGAAGAAAGGTATTGTCAACAACTATTTAAGGAAACGACAAAACGTGATGAAAATGGGAAGTATATAGTTTCGCTACCATTCAGGCAGGATTACCATGAGAATATTAAATTAGGACCGTCCCTAAAGCGCGCATGTTCACAATTCTTCAGAAATGAGGGGCGATTACTAAAAAACCAAGAGTTAGGGAAAGAATATGTTCGGGTGTTATCCGAATACGAAACGCTTGGACATATGAGAAAAATTAAAAATAATATACCATCCGACGATTCGGATAATTATTTCCTGCCCCACCACGCCGTTGTAAAGGCGGAAAGTACCACTACCAAGGTGCGCGTCGTCTTCAACGCGTCAAGTCCGACGGCAAATGGCATTAGTCTAAACGACATACTCCACCCAGGTCCAGTACTCCAAGCAGACTTGCCTATTTTAATTCTACGTTGGAGACTTTACCGTTTTGTCTTTAATAGCGACATAGAAAAGATGTATAGGCAGATTTGGGTGACCGATAATCACGCCAAATTTCAAAGAATTGTCCATCGAACATCCCCCAACGAACCCATCAGTCTTTACGAACTAAAGACTGTCACATTTGGTGTAAACTATGCCCCCTACCTCGCGATACGGTCACTTCTACAATTGGCTGATGATGTAGAAAATACGCACCCAATAGCATCGGGTATATTACGAGAAAGTATGTATGTCGACGACGTTTTATCTGGAGGACATACAATAGCGTCAACAATCAGAGCAAGAAACGAGATTCGCGAAGCATTACACTCAGCTGGCTTTCCATTGCGCAAGTGGACATCAAATTGTGAGGAAATCCTTCAGGACATCCCCAAAACGGATCTGCTCAGCGAGGACTTCCTAGCGTTTGAAGAGGCTAGCTCGGTGAAGGCACTCGGAATACGATGGAACGCGCATTCAGACATGTTTTACTTCACCGCAGGAGCTTTAGAGAGTGGCGAGAACATCACCAAACGCGTAATCCTATCCGCTATAGCCAAACTTTTCGACCCTTTAGGCTGGCTTGCACCAGTGGTCATAGTGGCAAAAATACTAATGCAGCATATCTGGTTAGAGGGCACCGGGTGGGACGAACCTGTCTCCCCAACTACCTTAGAACGGTGGGAAAATTTCACCCAACACTATAACGAAATAGATAACATTAGGATACCGCGATGGGTAAATTTTACGCCCGAGGACGACATCGAAATACATGGTTTTTGCGATGCATCGGAAAAGGCATATGCAGCAGCTATATACATGCGCGTAAAAAGGGACGATACAATTTTCACAAATCTCTTGCTAGCCAAAACCCGAGTAGCCCCAGTGAAAACCATCTCACTACCACGCTTAGAACTTTGCGGCGCCGTGCTGCTCGCAGAAATCATGGAATCAATATTCCGAAACATTCATTTGGGGCCAGCAAAAGTTCACCTCTGGACGGATTCAACCATCGTACTCGCTTGGATAAGAAAGCCGCCCTGTTCCTGGTCAACCTTCGTCGCACACCGAATCACTAAGATCATCGATATGGTCGTTAGCAAGGACTGGCTTCACGTGGACTCGGAATCTAATCCAGCGGATCTAGGAAGCAGAGGACTACTTGCATCAGAGTTGACCAACAATTCGTTGTGGTGGCAGGGACCTTCTTGGCTGCAAGAAGACAATTCCCACTGGCCAGCACAAGAGACCGAATACAAAACGTCCGTTGAGGAGAAGAGGGCACAAACATATGCCACGACAAGGGTAGATCATGTAGATATTCTCGACCGTTTTTCAAATTTACCCAGGGCCTTAAAGGTTCTCTCCTATGTTAGGAGATTTTATAAACGAACTCACCCAAAAACTAAAGCAATGTTCCACGAAAGGTCGTGCATAATCTCAGCCGATGAGATTAAGGCAACGACTCAAGCATTAATACGAGTCTGCCAGAAACAATTTTACGGGACAGAATATTTAAAATTGAAAAATAGGGAACCTATCGATCGAAAGAGTGAAATACTGTCACTCAACCCATATATCGACAAAGATGATATTATTAGAACAGGGGGGCGTCTAGGGGCTTCAAAGGACATGTCATACAATGAGCGTCATCCGATCATCTTGCCGTACAATTGTAGGCTGTCTCGCCTTACAGTTATGATGGCTCATCATGACTCCCTTCATGGCGAGAACCAGCTCATGCTCCGTCTTATCCGAACCCAATACTGGATACCGAATGTCAAGACCATGATCAGAGCCATCATCCACAAGTGCAAAACCTGCATTATTCACCGAAAGCAGGTACAGTCCCAACTTATGGGGACCCTTCCCTGCGAACGGACTACTTTTACCCGCGCGTTCACCAATACCGGGGTAGACTTTGCAGGGCCTTTCGACATCAAAAGCTACCGCGGTAGGGGATGTCGACTGTCAAAAGGCTACGTATGCCTTTTTGTCTGCTTTTCCACTAAGGCCATCCATTTAGAAGCCACTAGTGACCTTAGTACCCCAGGCTTCCTCGCGGCCTTTTCGCGTTTTATCGCGAGAAGAGGATGTCCGAAGAACATCTACTCCGACAATGGTACGAACTTTGTCGGAGCTTCCAGATCTCTACGATCGGAATTCAAAGCCTTCCTGGCAGAAAGCCGAGACAAAACAGTCTCCAAGTATAGCCATCAAGCATTAACTTGGCATTTTATTCCCGCTGGCGCTCCACATATGGGCGGCTTGTGGGAAGCGGGAGTGAAGAGCTTCAAAAGCCACTTCAAAAAGATCGCTTCTCCCCACAAATATACTATGGAGGAGTTCCAAACACTTTTGTGCCGGATTGAGGCGTGCCTCAACTCGCGCCCTCTCAGTCCGGGGTCGAATGACCCAACGGACCTGGAACCACTAACCCCAGGACATTTCCTAACGGGCAGCCATCTTCTGGCGCCGCCAGAACCGGATGTGAACGAAAGCCCGGCCTCCATAATAAACAGATGGCAGAAGCTCAAGGCCCTCCATCAAACCTTCTGCCTTCGTTGGAAAACTGAATACCTTTCCGAACTTCAAAAACGAGTGAAGTGGAAACAGTCAAAGCAAAATCTTAAAGTGGATGATCTAGTTGTCATCAAAGAGGACAACTTATCTCCCAACGAATGGAGGTTAGGCAGAGTCGTCAACGTACACCCCGGCGAAGATAACCGAGTACGTGTAGTCGACCTCATAACCGAGAAGGGTCAAGTCAGACGACCTTTGGTCAAACTGATCCTTCTTCCCACGGAGATAGATTGTGCGAGGACCAAAAGCTTCGCTTAACAATCCCCCCGTTCCTCCACATCCCTCCGTTCAAAAAAAAAAAAAAAAAAAAAAAAAACTTCTATTTTTTTCATTTCAAAAAAAACCATCCCACTTACTCGTTATTCCAGAACGAGTATACCAGAAAAGCCTTTACGCAGACCCTCGGTCTGCCACAGAAAGCAAAGGCACTCGGCCCATAATCCTTTTAAAATTTTCAAAATTTCAAAACCCAGCGCTCGCCCACCGAGGCCAATCAACCACCCTAATGCAGATCCCCATCTGCCACAAAACACCTATTTTTAATTTTCACAACCAAACCCCATTTCACTCACTCACCCCGAGCGAGGACACCAGAACCCTAACGCAGACTCAGGGTCTGCCACAGAACGCAGATGCACTTAACCAAAGAATCGTGGGCACAATTATTAATACAATTGTTGCAATATGTGGAGGCTAAGTTGGGCAAAAATGCTCAGGAGCCGCCGGCAACGCGAATCCCGATGCGTTTATTTATGGATTTCAAGCCTGGCGGTGGCCTATGTATCATCTTCAGCACAATGTTTAGATTTCGTGCCGAGCAACGCGAAAAAAATTTTGATTTTTCCGTTGGTAAAAATCCACCACGTAAAGATCCAAATATCCAATTGGTGATTGACATTGAACAAGCGTTGGTTGAGGCAAATCTTCATCGTATACATTATATTTACATCAGACCAGAAGTAAGCAAAGATTTAGCACAACGATTACGTGATATACTAATTACCAGACGTGTAGAAATCGTATTCGATGAGGATGAAGCTACTCACATTATATATCCGGTGGTTGATCCTCATCCAGATGAATATGCACGACCAGTTTTTAAGCGCGGAAATCATGTAATGTTGCATTGGTATTATTTTCCTGAATCATACGACTCTTGGGCAGTAAATACTTTTGATTTACCCGAATTCGTCCCCGAAAATCCAGACTCAACTGGAGAACGTTGGCTTGTTTCGGCATCTTGGGTTTTGGATTTGGAGCAATATAATGAATGGATGGTCGAAGAGTATTACGAAGTCGATGAAATGGGCAAAAAGAAAACACATAAACATCGTATGTCTGTTGATGATATGATGTCATTTGGAACGGATGAAAAGAAACGCGTTTCTTCTGGTGTAAGTGGTACTACGACAGGTAAACAAAAGCGACGTCGTTCACCATCACCAAACACTTCGAAACCTGGCAAACGTAAGCGTTCGCCAGCCGTATTGCATAAAAAATTGCGTAACGAAGATGACGATGAAGATTTGACACGTGACATGGATGATCCACCAGCAGAACCGAATGTTCAAGAGGTTGTAAAATCAGCGCCCATGCAGTCAACTGCTAGTCCAGCACCAGGAGGAAAATCACGTGCTGACAGTGATATGATACCCATTAGAAGTGGCACTATGACAGATTTAGATGATGAAATGACAGGCGGTAGCGCGGCTCCGGCGCTTTCCACTGGCGATGGTGAAAATTCACAAACTGGTAAAACTAGTGACAACAGTAATACTCAAGAGTTCTCTTCCTCTGCCAAAGAGGATATGGAAGACAATGTTACCGAGCAAACCCATCACATTATTGTACCCTCATATTCGGCTTGGTTTGACTACAACTCTATCCATATTATTGAAAAACGTGCCATGTCGGAATTTTTTAATGGCAAAAATAAATCAAAAACTCCTGAAATTTATATGGCTTATCGTAATTTTATGATTGATACTTACAGATTAAATCCAACTGAATACTTAACCAGCACCGCCTGTCGCAGAAACCTAGCTGGTGATGTATGCGCTATAATGCGTGTACATGCATTCCTGGAACAATGGGGTCTTATAAATTACCAAATCGATGCAGAATTACGTCCAACACCAATGGGTCCACCTCCCACTTCACATTTTCATATATTATCAGATACACCATCTGGTTTGCAATCGTTGAATCCCCAAAAGACGCAACAGCCATCTGCAGCCAAAACTTTGCTTGACTTAGACAAGCCGAAAGTAATTAAAGATGGTAAAGAAGGTTCTGTTGAAGGTGACAAACCAACACCACAACAGCAGCAACAGCTGCCACAGCAGCAAATCAATAATCCACAACAACAGGGCGTATTGCAACAAACTCAACAACAGCAAATGAATATGAAAACAAAAACTGCACTGGCCAACATGTTGAATAGTCGCTTGGGTAACAGCAATGGTGGGGCAATACAAATACAACAACAGCAACAGACGATGGTCGTAGCAGCAGGTGGCACCCCAGTACCAGAACAGTCGCTTCAACAACAACAGCATCCCCAGCAAATAATACAACATCAAGTTGTGGTCGCTGGTAATGCCCCACAGTCTGGTATGATATTGCATCACAATCATCAGCAACAGCTGCAATATCAACAGCGCCAATTAAATATGGATCAAGTGGGTATCACTTCATCTCCTAATGATAGTGCTTTAAACATGATAATGGAACACGAGACCCAGCAAAATCAGTCCCAACTATCACAACAGCTGCCACGCGAAAGAGGTGATAGATCACCACCTGAAATTAGCGATATTGTATCATCTGTGGCGACAATAACGACCAGCACATCCATGGCATATGTAAATACTCCACACGGACTCTTTCCCATGCCATTGGGCAAGTCATCCAAATTGCCGCAAGTATCAAAAGCCAAAGCAAAATCCAAATTCCTTGGAAAATTTATGGCTAAGGCTGTTATGGATAGTCGAATGTTGGATCTACCATTCTCAATACCGTTCTACCGCTGGCTATTGAATGAAGAATATTCAGTTGGTTTAGCCGATTTGGCACGTGTCGCACCCGAAGTGCAAAGTACATTGGTAAGATTACAGGACGTGGTACTTGAACGCGATCAAATATTAAACGAATCGAAACTTGATGCAATGGAAAAGACTGAAAAGATTGAATCGCTGGATTGGGATGGATGCCCCATAGCTGATCTTGGATTGGATTTCGTTTTACCAGGCTATGCAAATATAGAACTATGCCGTGGTGGTCGTGATACGCCAGTAACAATTCACAATCTACATCAGTACATCTCATTGGTGACGTATTGGTTCCTTGTTGAAGGCGTGCAGAAACAATTTGAGGCGCTACGAGAAGGATTTGACTCGGTTTTCCCGACACAACGTCTGCGTATGTTTTATCCTGAAGAGTTGGAAAATGTTTTTGTGGTTCTGGTGCTTGCAACTACCAACGATGGGACGTTAAAATGCTTCAAGACTGTTGCCGTACTGACCATGGGTTTACCCAAGATTCCCAGGCGATACAATATCTATATGATATCCTCTCTTCATATAATCGTGACGAGCAGCGTCTTTTTTTACAATTTGTGACCGGCTCACCCCGACTACCGACTGGAGTTTTTAAGTCTTTAACACCACAGCTAACAATTGTGCGCAAAACACTTGATGGTAATCAAAATCCAAACGAATATTTACCATCAGTGATGACATGTGTAAATTATTTAAAATTGCCTGATTATTCAAGTCAGGAAGTGATGCGAGAAAAGCTTAAAGTTGCCGCGAATGAAGGCAGCATGTCGTTCCATTTATCATAAATATTGCAATGTATAGCAACAAAATTTATTAAAAAGAACTAAGTGCTTATAATTGGCATAACGAATGATACACACATCTTCAGATGCATAAAAATGAAAGAAGTTGCCCTTATGTAAGTTATAACCCGATTCAAATATGATCGGTGGCAAGAGAACCAAAAAGAAGCCCGTTGGCGAAAATACTTCTTCGCGCTTCCAACTGGGATTTTCACCCGACATAACCTTCAAAAACAGACCAATCAATGCGCCAAGGAATACAACAACAATGCTTTCAGGCAAATATTGGAAGCCAGTCATTAACATTGAATGTATCAACAAAATACCCAACATAATAACGCAAATAACAAAGAAAATGGACAATGATGAATTGTGCTCTTGCTCGACAGCATGTTGGTCTGGTAATGGTGGGTCTGCAGTAGGTGTTGTAGCATTTTGTGTATTATTTGCAGGTGCCAATCCTGTAGCCGTAGATATGGTAGCGTTTGTTAATACATTGGTACTGAGTTCATTCGTATTTGGGATTGATGTATTTGATGATAGTGAGGAGGCGTTGATTCCAGCGGATTGTTTGTCAGCTGATGGATTGTTGCTGAATGTTGATTGTACTGATGACTTGTCTCCGGCGGAGCTGACATTTGGCTTACCACCACTTAGTGTTATATTCTGTGTGGTTTTTGTTGGTTGAATGGCAGCGGCGGAGTCCGATGGTTGGATACTTTTATTTATGGCTGTATTATTACTTAATGTGGCATTAATACCATTGGCATTATTTTCGCCCACTGAAGTTTGGACCAGCAAACAAATAGCAAGTGCAAAGCCGCATGCCATTATTTTGCTTTTAAACATTTTTGCTGTTGGAGTTGACTGCTTCGTTTTATAGGGTTAATTAAGCCATTCGTATTATATTTTCCTTACTTTTTTAATTTTGCAAATTTACAATATTCACGAAAATTCCAATATACAATTTTTACTACTTTACAACAACAAAACTAACACGTCTACTCAATTAAAAAATTAGCAAGCGATTGTACTACGGCCACGCGCCGTAGTAAAAATAATGAAACAACGGAAAAATTCTTTCGATTAGTCCCGTTTGTTTCAATTCTGAGAAATTTACATTCTATACACGGGTGTGTATGAATGTGCACAATTTTTTTTGTCTTTGCGGCTGGTAAATATCTACCAGTGCATGGACTTTTGTAAAGGCAAAATGTTGGGGCACTGAAAATGGTAGTAGAAGTTTCGTGAAAACGATAACTACGGTTTATATTGGTACCAAAAAATTCCCAATTTATCGTAAAACAAACAAATCACAAATAAATCACATCCCAAAACGTCTACCTACCACAACCATTTTCCAAGGTACCAAAATTACTGCCGCCAAATAACCAAGGTCAGCTTGCTATCGTTTACGTAAAACTTTTTATTTTCCTTCAAATTATTCACAAAAAAAAACAAAAAAAAAAACTGAGAAAAATAGCGCAGAAAATATTCGCGTACTCAGGCATTATATTTCTCCACTCAAAAATTTATTTCCTGTTTAAGTTCTGCACAAATTTTTTCAAAATTTATTGATTTGATCAGTATCGCCCCCTAATGGTAGTTGGGTGGGCTCTGCAATTCAATACTTTAAAATTATCGCAGTATACAGTATACGTTTTCAGTGCGAAAATACTGAAATATTGGTAGAATCTGGGTTTTGGTAGCGGTAGTAGTAGAAAATGAAAAATGGGCCAAAAAGGTATGTCAAACTACCAATGCGGTAAAGTACGGGCACTGACTGCCCATATACTTATACCAACGTATGTACATACATGCCGAGTTTTTAAATCTACATTATATTAGGGATGCATAAAATGATGCAAACGGGTACCGAAGAACCCGTTTTCGAAAAATCGGTACCGGAGCCAAATACCCTTCGGGAACCGTGCCATTTGCTAAAGGCCATCAATTAAACCGGACTAGAAGCGTACTTGAAAAAAAAAATTGAATAAACAACTCTCATAAATTACCGAAAGGTAATACAAAAAGAGAAAAATGACACATTCTACAAATGATTCTCCTCATCCAAAACGAACATTTTTTTATTTTTTTCTTAACATCGCATACAATTTTGCTGTCCAAACATTTTTTTTGTGGCGGGCAGGGAAGTTGTTGGGTTTTAGCACCAACAACACAAATAACAGCGACTCAAAAGAACCCACGCTATACACTTTCTACCCGGTTCGGCAACAGAATGTGTGAACCGAAAATCGTAAATGCTCATTTTCTGCAGCACTAGTGTGCACGTGGCCAACTAAAACGCTGCCGGGTGACACAAAATAAACAAAATAAGGCACTAAAGACCCAGGCACATAACGTGCGGGGAAAGAGGCCATGCACATAATGCAAGCCACATATGAATATTTTTTTTTTGCAGCGACAGATGTTTCCCCTTATGCGCGCGTTAATAAAATTTCCCAAATCCCCACTAATACAACTAGGGACCACTCGCCCATGCACTTTGACAATGACCCGACCCATTGAAACCTATTTCACTCCTTTCAGGAAAATGGGTCGTTTTGCCGCTTTAAAACGAAACGCTGCCAAGAACGTCATGCGTTATACGTCGGAATGCCGCGCTTGTTTTAAGCAACATCCCATACGCCTGTGCCCCATCTTTCGGGCCAAAAAACCCGAGGAGCGTCTTTACTTAGCGATCCGCGGGAGCTGCTGTGGAAATTGCTTGGCTCTGGACCACCGCTCTAACGCATGCCCAAGCCAAGGCCGATGTAAAAAATGCGGCGAAAAACATCACACGATGCTTCACATTTCCTCGATTGATGAAGAGGAACAGCTACTCCACGAAGCCCGCTCCAAGCCATGGAGTGTACAAGTTGAGGAGGAGCTGGAATCACCCCGTGAGCGGATTGACGACTCCATCTCGTTATATGCGTCAGATGCTGGAACGGAGACTGGGCCTCTTCGTCCAGCTCGAATCCACCGAACCGGAGCGGAGACTCGGTCTCTTCGCCCAAACACAACACCAGCAGCCAAATCGTATCGACCGCTTTTGCAGCACGAAAGGAAGCGGCTCCAGCACAACCCATCTACCGTCCAGCGCCATGTTCGTGACGGCCGAGCGGAGACTCGGTCTCTTCGCCGACAAACTAAGGCCCCTCAACGAAGACAACCACCGCGCGAGCGCAGAGCGGAGACAAGGCCTCTTCGCCTGCAACAACGACATCACACCCATCATCAACCACGAGATCGCAGTCACGGATCCAACTCGCTGCAGCTCACCACCGTGTCCGCCTTCCGGGCAGGGCTCCTAGCCCCGCATTCAGCTGCCACCGCCACCATGATACCGACGGTAGCGATCACCCCCACCGCGGTCGTGAAAATAGAAGCAGGGGGGCGGCTACACCTCGTTCGCGCCTTAATCGACGGATGCTCCCCCACCACAGTGATTGCGGATGAGCTCGCCCAGGAGCTCCAACTTCCTACCAGCAACATTGGCGGGCAAGCAGGATGTCTGCTGCGTATCCGAGGAAGACACGGACAGAACAGAAGGATTGCGACCCATGCTGCGGTCGTAGCCAATTTTCGGCGCACGACACCCACAACCAGCATCGACAGTGCCATCGCAGCCCCGTACGCACATCTTCGTCTGGCGGATCCGCAGTTCTACTCATCCGCCCCGATCCGCCTCGTCCTAGGCACAGATGTATATGCCGAGATAATACTCCCAGGGATTCTGCCCACCACGTTTGGCCCTTTGTTAGCTCAGAGTACCATCTTCGGTTGGGTACTCTCGGGCACAGCGAAGGCCTAACAGCAAATGTTCGGTAACGACCGAAATACATGAATTTTTACACTTTGTATCCTTTTTATTTTATTGAATTTCTGCTGTACACAGTCGCAAGAGGTGTGCGTTTAAAATCTTGTATCATTACAATACGTTCCTTTTTTATTGAATTTTCTTCATACAAAATTCACAAGCATAGGATTTCCAATGAATTTGTAATAAATGGCAAGAAATATGAACACGTATATCTTCTTACTTCTTTTCGCAATCCCTAGCTCTAGGCAAACCTGGCTTAGGCCTTGAATCATAACGGGAAAAGTGCCGAATGACAGAGGCATCAGCAACCAAGCTCACCCATTGCGCAGACCATCTTGCGTGCCGCCAAGCCGGCGGACTGACCAGGGTTTATGTTAAGTTAGATATAATTAGTTATAAGTTTTTTATTTTTTTTCTTCTCTTCTTCACGGTCGGTGATCCTTGGCGGACTGTGATGTTGCGTACCGCAAGGGGGGCGGCATGTTTAGGCCCAAGGCCTAACTTTTACTTGATTGACGGCGCCCCTCCCTAACGTTTTAATAAGATTTCCAGCCACCCACACTCACGCCGCATTTGTGTGCATGCATGCACATGCATGCGTTTCATACGCATGCATGTGTGTGTGCAGGTTGTCAGCACCCATGCACGTATATGTGGGGGCTGTTGTGTGTGTGGCTTTTTTTCCCCTCCTTAATACCAGAGGACCTTTTCGCGGCTTAGCGGTTGTCCTCAACGGCACAACCGGCTTTTTTTTTTATGATCGACCGCCAAGCAGTTCACAACGCCCCGGATCACCATCGTCATTTTTGCGACATTAAGGTAACATTATACCAATTGTATATTTTCCTTTTACTTTCTAATTAAATAATATTTTATAACGAGGCAAATCCTCTTGTGTTTCTTTATTTCATTTCGAGAAACCCATAAACCCGAGATCGACCCGTGTGCGCCATTCCCATTGCCGGTTTACGACGCACTCAGGCCGAACATAAGTAAAAAAATACCGATGATCCCTTTAACCCCCTCTCAAGAACAATTTCATAAGGAATGTTCAAAATGTCACATTTGCAATGAAAATTTTAATGAAGTTGGCAGAGTTGCAGATCACTGTCATTTAACTGGTGAATATAGAGGTCCTGCTCATAATAAATGCAATTTAGAATATCAAATTTCGCGCTTCGTGCCAATATTATTTCAGTATTTCGTCCTACGACTATAACTTAAAAAGATTCTATCGAACTTCGTTTTTTGCATTCATACAGATTTATGCCATCTAGCTTACAAAGTTTAGCAAGTTACTTAACTGATGAAGATTTACATATTGTAAAATCAGTTTACAAAAATAATGATGAATTTACCTGTTTTATTTAATATTTACTAGAACATGAAAGTAATACACTGTGCGGCAGCTGCAAGCTTTTCAAACCAGAAATACACCCCTAGGGGCGACCACGCCTAGAAAACCTTTTCTTTTATTGAAAATAAGTTTTTCTAAATTTTTAATTTGCCGTTGCCTGAGGCGGTACCATCACTCTTCGCTGTTGCTCTGTGTATTTAAGAATTTCTGCTGCAGAAGAGGTTGGAGGCATGTGAAATTTTGATTAAACATTGATAGAGAAAGCTCCGATTGAAAGGAAATATTTTCCGCTGTGAAATTTGATTTGTTGCGCTGACATTAATTTTGCTAGAAAATTAATAGCCTTTAGAATGTAATAAAAATGCATAGTGGATTACGTTTTAAGTGTACATTAGTTCTGTTGTAATATTTTTTATAAATTGTATGCTTTCTATTATAATTTCAGGCCTTTCGAAAATTGCATGATGCATATTTTTAGGCGCTATAACAGGATGCATTTTACATCATATTCAAAGGAGAGAAGCTGCAAAGTGATTTGACAAAGCCAGCAGTTAGCCGTGAATATATGCACAAATATTTATATTCATCCCTTATTTCAACAAGCATTAGAATCTAAAATTTATTTGGTACAACAGCGACATCTGTTGGATTTGGCGCGCATCTCATTTTAGACAAGGTGAAAGTAAAGTAATTTGCATAGAACAAGATTCGATAAAGCAGTGCAACAGGAAGCAGTGCGAGTACTAGCAACATAGTAACCAGGGATGCACCTTAACGTTAAGCTAATCGTTTATCAAAAAATTTCCACCGTTTCCGTTGAAACACTTCGAAATATTATCGATAAAGAAATTATCAAGATAAATTGTATCTCGTTTTTATCCGAAACGAAAAGCTTTCGTTAACGTTAAAAACGTTAACAAAAACGTGATACTTTATGTTTGAATTGTGCTGGCAATGCTATAGCCATGGTGAAGCCGTAAGGTGGTAACAACGAGCGCACATACACACACAAACTCCATATAATTTGTTTGTGTAATTCGTTGGTGGTAATGTCAAAAACACTCTGAGAAATGTTCGTACTGTCAAAATTCATGAGAAAAGTTGCAATCAGCTTGGCTATTGCTTTCACCTTTAATGACTCCGCCATCAATCAGCTTTGCCAGCATAGTTTGAAATTAATAATGAACATAAACGATTTGATTCCGTTTTGATATGGCAGAAAACGAAACGAAATCATTTCGTTAATTTGACGTTTTTAACGTTAACAAACGAAACGAAATGACTTTGTTTCGTTTATTAACGTTAATTATCGTAACGAAATGATATCGGTTCGTTGGTTAAGCATGCCTGATAGTAACACAAACGAGAATGGGAAAACATCTGAGGGTGGCTAGTAATGGTCTAATAAGAAAGGGAACGTGTTTAATAATTGAATATACACACATACATATGTATAACACTATTTAAATAAAAAAACATGCGTTTCGTGTACGTAATTTCTTAATCATTAACTCTGTACATACGAAATTGAAATATATGTTCCTACTTTTGAAAAAGCGCAATGATTGGCTAGCGCTTCTGTTGCCTCATTCAAGCTTCAAAAGTTGCAGAATATTAAAAAGTAAATAATTTAACAATTATTCGTTAATACCACTGACAATATATAATTTTCATAAATAATACTTATGGTGAAGCGCTTTTTTTATGGAAAATAGCAAAGAAGCTTAGGTAGATGGGCATTGAGAATTTTACTAACGAATTGTTTTGTATGCGTCAGTTAAGCAGTGAAATGGCGTAGAAATGAATTACGTAAGTAATGCCGTCTTTTGAGCTTTCCCCTGTGCACAAGTAGGTACTTAGCTTAGTATGTACGTATGTAGGTACAGATCAATTTAGAGGCGCTTGCTTTCGACCCACGACAGTAATAATTATACCAAATAGCCACAGCCACAGCCGCAGCAACAGCTGCCACTACTTTTGTAAAAAGGGGATTGATATATGTACTTTACCGCTAACTTGAAATTATCCACTGGTTATTGTAAGCACCGTTTGCATTTAATTCATTCCTTAAGTAAGTATTTTATTTGCCACTTAAACTTTTTTGTTGTTGTTGTTGGCTTGTTTCTTGCTTGCAACATTTCAAAAGTACATAATCGATAATCATTATCGTCGATCGCTTACTCAAAACAAACAAACGTGTTCAAACACTCATATGCGGAAGTCTCAGGTATAGTGAAGACACTGGCGTAAGCAAAATTGGATGTCGAAGGATGTTGTTGTAGCGATAAAGACACTCCCCGAAGGCCTTGAAGAGTGTTATCGATGTTGATGGTTCCTTGCTGAATGCAGATCCGGTACGTTTCGGTACTAAGCCCGACCATCTCAGGAACGATTTGTAAACCACATGCGCCCTTCTAGGCCATACCGCTCCCACCCCTAGATCCATGAGAAGTTCGGGGTCGCCAGAGTTTCGTCTGTTAATGAAACAGGATTTGCCACGGATGGGTGAGGTTGACAATTGGGTTGGAGAAGTTATATATTGCGCTGGCAACCCATTTAAAAGGTTGCGCTACATAACCTCTTGAATCAATGTTGTATTTTAGTCGCCTCTTACGACAGGCATACTTACCGCGGGTATATTCTAACCCTCTAACCCGCTGGAAGAATTTGTTTTTGTTTGTTTGTTTTTTGGGTAAAAATTGAGGAAAACTAAAGTTTTTTAGTGTTTTCATTTCAAATCGAAAAGATCAGGAAAGCCTATAAACATTCAAATAATTAAAAACTGGTCAGAAAATTAATAGAAGCGAATTTGCAATCTAAATGGCTTTGGAAGGGTGATCGAATGTTCCAGTGTAGAACTATCTTCCTCTTCTTCTTGTATCTGTCACTTACTCAGCGGTAACTCACAAATTGTCATCAACAATCTCTAATGGAAGTCCGATCAAACTTGTAGTTTCAATAGGGTTGAACCAGAGAGCAATGGATTTTAGAGGCTTTGTTTCTACATTGTAATTAAAAAGATGGTTAGTGCTAAACACATTAGGTTAGGTTAGGTTGGGGTGGCTGCCCGAGGGCACACTTAGGCCAGTAGTACTAGGCCCGTTGTGATACCACGAAAAGCACCGTTACCTCTCCTCTTCGAACCATTTTGAGGATCTGATGAAATCTACCAGGTCCTTGACGTCATGCTCCACAACCTGACTCATAGTATCAAGAAATGGAGCTCCCAGAAAGCGCTGCCGTGCTCCGCTTAGCGCTGGGCAGTTGCAAATGAGGTGAACCACCGTTTCCTCCTCCTCATCTTCTTTACAACTCCTACAGCAACGACGATAAGGCGCTCCTAGCCTTTCTGCATGCCTACCTATGAGGCAATGACCCGTTAGTGCCCCTACAAGTGTGGAAATTGTATCCCTTCTTAGGTTGTAAACGTGACGGGTCCTTTTAGGATCCCATTTAGGCCAGGTTTCTTTCGACGTTCGACATCCCGGTGTTTGTATCCATCTTTCGTCGGCTTGACGGTAGATGTGCTCTTTTATCATTAGCTTGCATGTGGACAGGGGCATACCTAAGCGTTCTTGTCCAGGAAGAACCTGCTTGGTTGTACCCTGCCTAGCGAGTTTATCTGCAATACAGTTTCCCTCGATATCTCTATGTCCAGGGACCCATGTGAGGTGTACACGGTTCTGTTGAGCCATCTCTTGAAGAGATCGGCGACAGTTTAGTGCTAGTTCAGAATTGAACGAGTGGGAGCCCAGAGATTTTATGGCAGCTTGGCTGTCGCTGAAGATAAAAATTTCTTTGCCGAAAATGTATGTCCCTATCAAAGCTGCGGCTTCCATTATGGCTGCAACTTCTGCCTGGAATACACTGCAGTGGTCGGGTAGTCTGAGTGAGAGCTGGAGGTCAAGGTCCCTTGAGTATACTCCACCCCCAACCCTCCCGTTAGGTTGGAGCCGTCCGTGTATATGGAAATGCTGTTGCCCATAGCAAGGCACTTGTCCGACTCCGTCCAGTCATCCCTGCTGGGTATGTTTATCTTAAAGTTGGTTTCCGCAACTGTTGTGGTCGCACAGCGATCCGTGCTAGGAGAGAGAAAACTGTATTTGTTTAGTATACTTGAGTGTCCTGTGGCCCTGTTGTTCCAGCACGACAACTCCCTTAGACGCACGGCTGACGTTGCCGCTGCTCGATGACCAGCCAGATCCAGTGGAAAGATGTCAAGAATGACCTGAAGAGCTTCGCTAGGCGTTGTTCTTAGAGCTCCGCTTATGCTTATCATGCTGGATCTGTGGACTTTACCCAACAAGTTTAGGTTTGACGCCTTGCTCAAGGCTGGCCACCATACGACTACCCTAAACACATTACAAGCAGGACATACATTGCATACGTAGGGGTGGTTTCTGGATAAGTAAGAGTCTGCCTGAGAAGACTGCTTCCCTCAACTGCGATTTTCAGGTATTGGACTCTGAGGGGCTCACCGAACATTTATCGGAATATGCTTTTACCGAATCATTGTGGATTACGCCGAGGTGCTGTTTATGCTCACATGGCTCAAACGGCTGAGTTCTTGTGCATAGTGCTTTCGGAGATTACTCGCTACGTGCCTGCGAGGCGGACACTCTTTGTCTCTCACTCAGGTGTCTGTAAGGATACCCAGTTTTCTTAACATACATTTTTTGTTCAGTATTTCGTTTCTCTCATTTATGTGGTATATTTCCGTCTCTTTGTGTAGATGATGTTCTAGCGACATAATAAGACATCCCGCGGCAGTCCTGATCGCGGTGTTTTGACGGACCCGCGCTTTCTTCCAGTGTTTTTTCTTTTTCTTTTTACAACCGGCTAGCCAGTTGCTTTATGTGTAGCTAAGAGCGTTTCCTTGTGTTTGCCCGAACAGCTGGCAGCGAGGATTATAGGATATGTTACGACTCTGAACTTTACCTACAATTGCGGCTGCACACTCGCCAAATGCAGATCTTTATCGAACGTCACATACAGTATTTTTGGCGACACTTTTCACCTTCACATCGTAAAGAGGGTTGAAAAAGGTTTGGTCCGTGATAGGAAAAACCCCCTCCTTCTCTTTTAGAGAAACACCTTAAAAATTTGCCTTCCAGGGCTTGAGTATAGTAGCGTTTATCAGGTACGGAAGCATGTTTTAGGAGGCTTGTAATCATTTTAGCGGCCGTATCAAGAATGCACAGAAGTCGTGGACATAACGGGGAGTTGGGGTGCCTTTTACTTTTCTTATTGCTTCTGCGGTTATTCAATGAGGCCCTGGCGCTATTACGGGCTTCAAGCTGTACAGGGCCGCTTTTAACTCCACTTGGTTCCTTGTCGTAGTCTTCGCATTCGACATGTTCATCCACTCTTTTCGGTCGGGTGAGGAGTACAATACGGAACAGAGTGTCTACTATATTTCGCATGATTACAGTGGAGAAATGTGCAGCATTAACCTTAGAGACGTCCCATCATCCACTTCTGTGGGGGGCTTTCCCTGTCTTATTTTGCCTTGGTATGTTAAGGTATATGGTGATATAGTTTTGGCAACTATAATCCGTTATCACCATCCATTCGGAAGCAGATTTTCCGATACTAGTGTAATATTTTAGATCGTGTTTCCAAAGACAGGCCAGCGATATGTCGGCGTCATGCCGGTGTTCAAATTAAACTCTTGTATAGGTTCGTTCGGGGCAGGTTGCAGTTGACTTGTGTGTTATGCGTAACAGTTACCCTTACCTAGCCGTTTTAATTAACACGGCTTGTTAGGTGGGCGCCAGCATCAAGAACCAGTTGGACCAGAGGAGCACCAGCTAACCATCTTTTAAAGGCATGGAGAGGGGATAAACTTCTTCCATTGCCTAGTCATAGCTACACATTTAACCTCTGCATCAGCCTACATTTTAGCCAGATGGGGCAGA
Source organism: Eurosta solidaginis (assembly GCF_040869045.1). Lineage (NCBI taxonomy): Eukaryota > Metazoa > Arthropoda > Insecta > Diptera > Tephritidae > Eurosta > Eurosta solidaginis. The sequence continues at coordinate 51,859,662 of NC_090324.1, forward strand.
TCATGCACTTCGTTAACAAGCAAGCCACTTTCCGGACAGCCTCCGCAACTCCCTCGGCGGTTTTAAAGCAGTCCATTCGCTGCACCTCACTTAGTATTCGCCGAGTAAGCTCCCGCTCCTCCAACGAGCTTCTTATGGCTTCTATGAAAGCTAATTTATCACATCATCGTTCAGTTTTGATAAGCATACTCTTCAAGCATCACTCTCGTTGAAGCACCGAGCTCAAACTCCACCTAACTTATATCTTTATTCTTTATTAAAAAATGCTTTACAGGGGGTTTTATCCCCCTCCCTATAGCTATGGCTTAAACTCTTCAAATGTGTACTCCTTAGTAATAATATAGGTAACATTTTTTTTTTTTTTTTTTTTTTTTTTTAATGGACGTTGTGGCAGCGCGCTGCCCTCAAGTGGCCCAATGAAACCAGGCTAATCCTGTTCACGCGATCGATTTATATATATATATAATAACTTTTTTATTTTTTTATTTTGCCGAGTCTTTGATGGGCAGCGGTTTGTCAAGCGTCACGATCTGAGACTGCTCAGCTACAGAAGAAATTTCATCAGCCAAGCGTAATACTTAAAGAGAACAGAAGCAAACGTATTATACATTAATTTAGAGAGGTGAGAACAATCTTTTTTATAGAAAAAAGGGAGTCCGAGCTATCAAATGTGTTTGAGTGAGAGTTATAATCTTGGCATAAACGCCGAAAAGGTTCATTTTGTTCGAAATTCGTTCTACATTGTTTCAGCAGAAGAGGTTTGAAGTGTCTCGATGTCCGAGAGGGAACGCAAAAGTTCACTTCATTCAGAAGGAATGGGCTCGAAATTGATCCATTTAAAAGTTTTGTCATAAATATCACACCAAGCATTTCCCTTCGACTAGCAAGAGTTGGAAGATTGATAAGCTTTAATCGATTAGTATAAGGTGGAAGATTAGTTAAAGAGTCCCATTGGAAATTTCTTAAGGCAAATAGTAAAAATTGTTTTTGTATTGATTCGAGACTGTCTGCATGGACTCGATAACGCGGATTCCAAATTATCGAGCCGTATTCTAATATTGGCCTAACTAATGTTGTAAAAAGTGCTTTAGTTATGTAAGGGTCGTTAAATTCTTTTGACCACCGTTTAACAAATGCAAAAACACCTTTGCCTTTATTCACTGTAGCATTAATATGAAGATTGAAACTAAGTTTGGAATCCATCATGACTCCCAAGTCAATAAAATTATTTACAGTTTCTAGACTATAGTTGTTAATTGTATATGAAGCTGGTGGCGAAACTCTCCGAGAAAAACACATGAATTTACATTTTTTGAGATTGAGCGGCATATAATTTACATTGCACCAGGTAACCAAGTGATTTAAATCCATTTGAAGCAAGGAATGTTCCTCAACCGAGGCACATGATTTGAAAAGTTTTACATCGTCTGCGTACATCAAGATTTTTGAGTATTTAATTGTACCAGATATATCGTTTATGAACAACAAGAACAGAATCGGACCAAGATGGCTGCCCTGAGGAACACCAGAAGAAACATTGATGACCCCAGAAAGTGTATTTTTAAAGATTACTTTTTGCGTACGATAACCAAGATACGAAGAAATCCAACATATAAGACGGGGTTGAAAACCGAGTTGACTGAGCTTATGAATAAGTAATGGGTGTGATACTTTGTCGAAAGCTTTACTGAAATCGGTGTAAATTACATCAGTGTGAAGGCCTTTTCTAAATCCATTAGAAACGTGGGTGGTAAATTCTAGTAAATTGGTGATAGGTGATTTGCCCTTACAGAACCCATGCTGCGAGCTTGCAATTATGGGGGAAATAGGGAATGTTAGGTGGTGGGTAACAATAGCCTCAAATAACTTTGGGATAGCGGATAACTTTGCTATGCCCCGGTAGTTTTCTATTGAAGATCATGTGGCACGCTGCATTGGACTGCCCCGTGCAGCCGTGTTGGATTTGTTGATTGCCTGTTAATTTGTGTTATCGATCGTTGGCTTTTTTTTGTATTGATCCTCATAGCGATTATCCGAGTTATAGCGCTTCCCGACAACGTATATTTCTTGCGAAAGGTAAATTTTTAATTAGACTTGCGAGCAAAAAATATATGTACGAACAATTATATAGACAAACATTCGTAACAACAAATGCATATTGACTTGCTACGCCGAACACCTTGATCGACAACTTATCTCATCTTTATCCGGGGTGCCAACATTTTTCGGGGTATAATCGTGTTGTAAACGTGCTCTTTTGCAGTCTTGCTATTTGTTATTCTCCCCATCATTACACACAAACACACACACATGCTCTCGATCGATTATCAATTTGACCGAAAGCATTAACTTTCGCTACGATTTTGACTTTGGCTTAAATAAATACAAATTGTGGCAGTAAGCAGATATCAGACGGAATTAAAGCCAACATTTGCTTGTATGTACATACATATATGTGTGTATGTCCAAAAATAGCCAAACCTCTTAGTCGCATGCCCGTTGAATTGCGGTTTTTGGTAACATTCATCAAGTCATCAGCCCGTCGAATGCTTCACTTTTCGCTTCGACTGTCGAATGTCTGACTGTCGGCTGTCGATCGCATTGTTGTGTGGCATTTTCGTGCCGCAGCTCAATCAATAAAATACACAACAGAAATTCGCTCTCACATTCACATCAAATTAAATGTAATTACTTTTGTCGAAACAAACAACTTGCAATGTTTCGAATGTGATGGAAGTAAGTAAGAGGCATGAAATACATATGTATATGCATTCACAAACAGAGAAACTCCTCCTAACGGACATCTCTAATATGTGGACGGACACCTTATGTAGAATTTTTAGAACATATTGCCATCCGTAAGGCGGAAACTTTCTTGGCCGGACGCGGACAGCTATTTGCTATAAAAAAGGAAAACCCTCTAATGAGCGGACATGGACCTCTTTTCGACGGACACTGAGTCTAGTTTTTCACAACAGATCCATCTTCTCCTCGATGGACGCGAATTCCTCGTTAGCGGGTAAAGTGAGAGAATGAGTATCAATTTATACGTCGTAGAAGTTTAAGAAGTTCCATAGACTGTCACTATGAAGTATCGCTTTTATGCAAATGAATAGTATGGCTGTTCGGGACAAGATTAAATGTGGCATTCCTCTTGATCTTCCAAGCTCACTCCCTAACTCTAAAAGAAAGCTGAAGTATCGCTTTTATGCAAATGAATAGTATGGCTGTTCGGGACAAGATTAAATGTGGCATTCCTCTTGATCTTCCAAGCTCACTCCCTAACTCTAAAAGAAAGCTGACACTTTATTTGCGGACATTTATATTCAATAAATTGTTCTATATATCTGAGGGGGTGGTTTTTCCTACGCGTTTGCCACAGCGACATTTAAAATTCAAGATGTAGTGCATTAAGGTACTGGCTTCAACAAGGTTGTCTGAACTTTGGTTAGGTTGAACTGGTCGGTTCTTAAGGACTTAATATAACCTGAGTATGTCAAATGGGTTAACAGGATTTTATTCGACGACCAAGCTGATAAACCTCCTCAAGAACCTATGTTATGAAATAACTACATAAGGCCCACCCCACTAGCGACATCAAGATCTGAAAATTTGATTTGACGTGATCGTTGACACCTTGCAGCCCTGCGCTTGGTTTCACAACTTCCCTACTTCGTTGACCATGTGCAGGTATTGTCTTTTCGTTAACATCTTTGCCCATATAAACGGAGCCATATAATGATTTTAAGTTTCTCCCTGTTCCAATTTTTCTAAGTGCTTATTTGCATCCTACCACGTTTCTAGTATTTGTGCTTATGCTGGATTTTATCGTCCAAATAATCGCCTGATTGCCAATACAAAATTTGACGCGGCTGCAGTTTGCGCAGTTTTGTTTTAATTAGTTAACCCTGCCAGTTTGTACGATCTAGTTAAGGCCGGATCGGCACAGTATATCATAAACCACTAGTTTAGTTCCGTTTTCGTACCGTGTATCGTATCTTTTGACATTTCGGTGGCATTGTCCCACCCTTCGAACGCTGTTGAGGCTCTAAGGTCTCAACCGAGGCATGGGCTTGGATATATTTAGAACAGATTCTTATATGCATATAAAATTCCCATGCAACAGTACTTGTGGTTGAACTCGTTCGAAACGGCACAACCGATTGTCCTTAAATTTTTTTTATTTCGTTAATGAGTAAGTTTGAGAATTGGCCAAAAAACATTATTCATACCCCTGAATGGTAAGAGTGGTCCACCCCTTAATTTTTTTCAGCAAAGTTTTTTGCTTATCTTTTTTATGAAACTGGAACTGGGACCGGGACTGGGAATAAGGGATGGAGAAGATGAAAACAACTAGAGATAACAGAAACGAAGGAAGAATAAAGACACTGAGAAAGAGGTAGACAAAGATACAGAGCTAGAGATGGATGGCGCGAGGGAGGGAGAAGGAGTGGGAGCTAGCGCGAAAAGAAGGGATGGAAAAGAGGGAAATGGAGAGTGAAGCGCAGAAAGAGGAATAAACAAAAGGATAAAAAGAGGGAGAACAAGATGTAAAAACTTCTTAAAAGTGATGCAGTTAGAGCAAAGTTACGTCTGCAGGATTTGCTTGTAATATATAAAATTGTCTTTAAAGCAGAATGTTGTGAGTACTAAGTCTATTAACTAATTAAAGAATGATAAAATAGCTACCCACTCCGTTGAGCGGACAGCTCTCTTGGGCAAACACAAGTTAGCTGACGGTGAGTGTTCGCCCAAGGGAGGTTTCACTGTATATTTTTACTATATTAAATAACTTTCCCTACATATATAAATATGCATATATCTAGGTGATCGTAAATATATACATAGTGAAGCAGTCACAGACTACCCCATCTCTGGCACAAAGCGTGCAACAGAAATGTATAAAACGTGGCCGTGAGTGCGCATCCGGGGGTACGCCATCGCCGCGGGTCGGCCAAAGAAGAAGAAGAACGCGCAAAAGACCTCAGGAGTCGTGAACGCACCAACGAAGGAAGTAACAGAAGTAGTAAAAGAACCAGAAAAAGGAGGAGCTTGGGCGACGGTTAATAAGCAAAAGCGCCCGAAGCAGAGACCAGCCCGCTCCGTCGCAATCCTGATCAAAAGCTCAGGCGATTGCTCATACGCGGATATCCTTAAAAAATATAAAATGTAAGGCGCGATAACCTCCGAAGAGGCCTAAGGCCGAGCTTCTCTTCCAATTTGCGTCGTGCTCCTCTTGATTTTCCCTACAAATTGGCTGGACGGGACCTACATGTTTTATGCCGACTCCGAACGGCATCTGCAAGGCAGATGAGTTTTCACTGAGAGCTTTTCATGGCAGAAATACACGTAGCGCTTGCCAACCACTGCCGAGGGGCGACTCCGCTTAGAAAAATTTTCTTCTAATTGAAAAATCTTATTTCTAAAATTTTGATGTTGTTTATCCGGGGATTGAACCCAGGGCATACGGTGTGGTAGGCGGAGTACGCTACCATCACACCACGGTGGACGCCGATATCCTTAAAGCTGTTAAAAATGAAGAGTCATTGAAAGAAATGAACACAATGGTTCGTAAGATCCGCAAGACTGCTAAGGGAGAACTCCTCTTCCAACTCAGTAGGCAGTCGGACAATGACACTGCAAAAATTGAAGCAGCTGTAGGACAAGCTCTCTCAGGGAAAGCCGATGTCAAGTCCCTCAAGGAAGAGTCTCTGTGCGAAATACGCGATATAGACGAAGTAACGACGGTTGAAGAGGTCTGCCAGGCGCTGAACACACAGCTTGCAGGCTTCAATTCTATGCCATCTAGTGTGCGATCCTTGAGCAAAGCATATGGCGGTAAGCAGACTGCGACTATTTCTTTACCCACTGAGTTAGTTCGGGAACTTACGAGAAGTGGAAAAGTCCGAATCGGATGGGTTATATGCCGAGTCCGAGCAAAAGTTCAGCCGAAACGATGCTTTAACTGTCTAGAGTTCGGACACATAACAAGAAACTGCGGCACCGGATCCAATCTCAAACGCGTTTGCTTTAAGTGCGGGGGCCAAGGGCACGTGGCGAAATCATGCACTAACGCGCTTAAGTGCTTATTGTGCGCTAGAAGAGGGCTTAGCGGCACAGACCATCACACTGGTGGCTATAAGTGCCCAGTATATAAAGAAGCGGTCCAGAAACACAGACCTTTATGAGATTATTGCAACTTAATCTTAACCATTGTGAAGCAGCCCAGGACTTTCTGGCACAAACAATTTTGGGGTTGAAGATTGACTTAGCACTTCTTAGTGAGCCCTACAGAGCGAAGACTACGAATTGGATACAAGACGAATTGGGCAAGGCTGCTATTTGGTCCTGCACACATAATCCCTTATATGCGGAATTAATACTTAAGGAACGAGGATTCGTATGCGGTAAGATGGATGGCATTTACGTTTACAGTTGCTATATACCACCTAATATGCCGCTGGACGCGTTCGAAGAAATCGTCGGGAAAATAGCCATGGATGCGACTTTGCTGGAGCGTTTTGTCATCGCGGGAGACTTTAATGCATGGGCCATAGAGTGGGGCTCACAGAGAACATCTCCCAAAGGGAGGGCTCTACTCGAAGCATTTGCATGCCTTTATGTAGCGCTCCTTAACGTGGGTGGGCAAAACACCTTCTTAAGAAACGGGTTCGGCTCCGTAATCGACATAACGTTTGTCAGCGCCAATCTCTACAGGTTGGTTGAGTGGAAAATCAGTGATTGCTATACTCAAAGCGATCACTCAGCGATTGTGGTGGACATCAAACTCGAGGGGGCAGGGCGGCCCACTATACAGCCACCCTTAAAAACAGAGGTTGGAATATCAATACTTTTGACCCCGACATATTCAAGCTTATGTTAACAACAGTCGAACATAGAGGAAGTGCTAACGACATGGCGAATAAATTAATGGCGGATATTAGAGCAGCATGCGATGCGTCAGTGACTAGAAAGCCCAAGCGCAAACAACATTGTTCCACATTTTGGTGAAACGAGCGCATACATTCCCTAAGGAGAGAGTGTATTCAGGCTAGGAGGCGCTATCAACGAGCCAGATGGAGACCGGAATTTCTAAAGTGCAGAGCTATCTACAAAAGAGCGCGACTCGCACTTAAGAGAGCAATAAAGATAGTAAGCGCGAATGCTTTCTTAAACTTTGCGACGACGTCGAGAATGACCCCTGGGGCACAGCTTATAAATTGGTTTTTAAGAAATTGAAACACAATGGAGAGGCGAAGCCAACATGCCCCTCTTTTCTCAGAAACGTGGTATATACTTTATTTCCCACGCAAAGGGAGCTAGTTTCTCCCACATCAGGCGCCGCACTATACTCATTTGACGAGGTTACCATCGTCGAGGTCCTTCAAGCGGTGAATAGACTGCAATATCGCAATTCTCCTGGCCCGAACCGGGTACCACACAGAGCACATAAACTGTTGTTGTAGCGATAAAGATACTCCCCGAAGGCCTTGAAGAGTGTTATCGATGTTGATGGTTCTTTGTTGAATGCAGATCCGGTACGTTTCGGTACCAAGCTCGACCATCTCAGGAACGATTTGTTAACCACATGCGCCCTTCTAGGCCATACCGCTCCCACCCCTAGATCCATGAGAAGTTCGGGGTCGCCAGAGCTTCGTCTGTTAATGTAACAGGATTTGCCACGGATGGGTGAGGTTGACAATTGGGTTGGAGAAGTTATATATTGCGCTGGCAACCCATTTAAAAGGTTGCGCTACATAACCTCTTGAATCAATGTTGTATTTTAGTCGCCTCTTACGACAGGCATAGTTACCGCGGGTATATTCTAACCCTCTAACCCGCTGGAAGAATTTGTTTTTGTTTGTTTGTTTTTTGGGTAAAAATGGAGGAAAACTAAAGTTTTTTAGTGTTTTCATTTCAAATCGAAAAGATCAGGAAAGCCTATAAACATTCAAATAATTAAAAACTGGTCAGAAAATTAAAAGAAGCGAATTTGCAATCTAAATTGCTTTGGAAGGGTGATCGAATGTTCCAGTGTAGAACTATCTTCCTCTTCTTCTTGTATCAGTCACTTACTCAGGGGTCACTCACAAATTGTCATCAGCAATCTCTAATGGAAGTCCGATCAAACTTCTAGTTTCAATAGGGTTGAACCAGAGAGCAATGGATTTTAGAGGCTTTGTTTCTACATTGTAATTAAAAAGATGGTTAGTGCTAAACACATTACAAGCAGAGCATACATTGCATAAGTAGGGGTGGTTTCTGGATAAGTAAGAGTCTGCCTGAGAAGAATGCTTCCCTCAACTGCGATTTTCAGGTATTGGACTCTGAGGGGTTCACCGGACATTTATCGGAATATGCTTTTACCGAATCATTGTGGATTACGCCGAGGTGCTGTTTATGCTCACATGGCTCAAACGGCTGAGTTCTTGTGCATAGTGCTTGCGGAGATGACTCACTACGTGCCTGCGAGGCGGACACTCTTTGTCTCTCACTCAGGTGTCTGTAAGGATTTTCTTAACATACATTTTTTGTTCAGTATTTCGTTTCTCTCATTTATGTGGTATATTTCCGTCTCTTTGTGTAGATGATGTTCGCGGTGTTTTGACGGACCCGCGTCTTCTTCCAGTGTTTTTTCTTTGTCTTTTTACAACCGGCTAGCCAGTTGCTTTATGTGTAGCTAAGAGCGTTTCCTTGTGTTTGCCCGAACAGCTGGCAGCGAGGATTATAGGATATGTTACGACTCTGAACTTTACCTACAATTGCGGCTGCACACTCGCCAAATGCAGATCATTATCGAACGTCACATACAGTATTTTTGGCGACACGTTTCACCTTCACATCGTAAAGAGGGTTGAAAAAGGTTTGGTCAGTGATAGGAAAAACCCCCTCCTTCTCTTTTAGAGAAACACCTTAAAAATTTGCCTTCCAGGGATTGAGTATAGTAGCGTATATCAGGTACGGAAGTATGCTACGTGAGATCCTTGGCTACTCTCATGATATTGGGCTAAGCGACCGCCCGGCAGACTCACGGGGAGGTTGATCAAATATGAGCCTCGACTATGGCTTCTATTTTGAAGTGTCCTTTGCGAAATGGCTATTATCTGCCGGTGTTTTAGGAGGCGTGTAATCATTTTACCGGCCGTATCAAGAATGCACGGAAGTCGTGGACATGACGGGGAGTTGGGGTGCCTTTTACTTTCGTATTGCTTCTGCGGTTATTCAATCAGGCCCTGGCGCTATTACGGGCTTCAAGCTGTGTAGGGCCGCTTTTAGCTCCTCTTGGTTCCTTGTCGTAGTCTTCGCATTCGACATGTTCATCCACTCTTTTCGGTCGGGTGAGGAGTACAATACGGAACAGAGTGTCTAATATATTTCGCATCATTACAGTGGAGAAATTTGCAGCATTAACCTTAGAGACGTCCCATCATCCACTTCTGTGGGGGGCTTTCCTTGTCTTATTTTGCCTTGGTATGTTAAGGTATATGGTGATATAGTTTTGGCAACTATAATCCGTTATCACCATCCATTCGTGTTTGGAAGCAGATTTTCCGATACTAGTGTAATGTCTTATATCGTGTTTCCAAAGACAGGCCAGCGATATGTCGGGGTCATGCCGGTGTTCAAATTAAACTCTTGTATAGGTTCGTTCGGCGCAGGTTGCAGCTGACTTGTGTGTTATGCGTAACAGTTACCCTTACCTAGCCGTTTTAATCAACACGGCTTTTTAGATGGGCGCCAGCATCAAGAACCAGTTGGACCAGAGGAGCACCAGCTAACCATCTTTTAAAGGCATGGATAGGGGATAAACTTCTTCCATTGCCTAGTCATAGCTACACATTTAACCTCTGCATCAGCCTAAATTTTACCCAGATGGAGCAGATCATGCACTTCGTTAACAAGCAAGCCACTTTCCGGACAGCCTCCGCAACTTCCTCGGCGGTTTGAAAGCAGTCTATTCGCTGCACCTCACTTAGTATTCGCCGAGTAAGCCCTCCCGCTCCTCCAACGAGCTTCTTATGGCTTCTATGAAAGCTAATTTATCACATCATCGTTCCGTTTTGATAAGCATACTCTTCAAGCATCACTCTCGTTGAAGCACCAAGCTCAAACTCCACCTAACTTATATCTTTATTCTTTATTAAAAAATGCTTTACAGGGGGTTTATCCCCCTCCCTATAGTGTAATGAACCAAGGTGAAAGTGGGCCTAGGTGAGTCTCCGCTAATATAGATCCTCAGGAACTCAACCATGAACCAGGACACCGACTAGTCAACAACTTAGTTCTCCGAGTACGTATAGGGTTTGAGGAGCGGGTACTCTGTTTGCTAATACCAGCTAGTCTTCAGCGAATGAGGGTGGGAACTTGCTCCTACACTGACTTTTTCTCGGCTTCACATAAAAATTTCAAACAGAGATTTGAAAAAATGTATTTGTGGCCAACAAGGGTTACACCTGCTAAAAATTAAATTTGCCTGACCCTTACCAAATCCTACAAACTCCAAGTTGAAATCTGCTTACCTCCTTTGTCATACCAATAGCCTGGTTAAACTCTTCCGGCCGCTCTGTGGAAGGCTGAAGTTGTTGTTGCCAATCCGTCATAACCCACCCAACCTGCTAAAAGAAATCATATACGTTTGCTCTTTTAGCCCAAAAGAATACCTACCACTGCCTCAGCTAGCAACTATAGAAAAAATTTACACCATCATATCCATATTAAATTTTTCAACTTAACTTTATTACAAAACTGATGTTATTTCCGTTCCCTGATCTCATTCTCCACAACTTACTATTCAATATATACCTACATAGATACGTAACCTAATAGTTCATGTTAGTGTGTATCATCATACCAATTTTGAAACAATATGGTCTCAGCAAACTTACAACAAAATAGCCAAATCAAAAAATATGTACAATATCAAACAACTTCTTAATATATGTATACATATGAGTGTCTGATTAAACATTCTCTGTTTAAATTTATAACAGCTTGCAATCCCTCCCTCTGAATTTAACATACATATTTCTGTTCTCATTCTATCTATGAACAATGCTGGTTCGAGAGACTCTCAATATCGCCAATTATTTTACTAATCGCTCTCTATTAAAATTCATACATACTAGAGTATTAATGTAAATCAATTGTAATATTCCTTTTTCAATTATAACATTCCTCGTATCTACAATATATCAAGAATAGCATAATCTCTCTCTGTTAATCTCTATATATACAAAAGAATTAATGTAAACCTAACAGCTAACATTCCTTTTCCCATTTATAACATTTCTCGTATCTACAATATATTAAGAGTAGCATAGTCTCTCTCTATTTAATTTCAAGTTCACAAAATTTATGCTACAGTGTGGTAATTACACATACATACTAATGCAAAATTTAAACGGTTGTCGCTGAGAGAGTGAGCGAGTGAGCGAGATCAATTACTCAGATTTATTCTCTACGGCTAATAATCTCCGAGTTCTATTACAAAGCTCTCGTTTACTCACTATATGGTAATTAAAACGTTTAGTGCACGAGCAAGCAAAAACAAATGTCACTGTTAACAGCTGAAGTTAAAGCTAAGGCCTTTACATACTAAGAAAATAAACGAATATGTAAAGATAAAAGGCATATGTTATCGTAGCATACAAACCTGCTACACATTTAATGGCTATGTTGCCACAGGCCTTATTCGATTGGATAGGATACAGTTTAATAAATAATTTAATTTGAGACACAAATTACATTATTTAGTAAACTCTTCCATATAGACTTTTTTTCTTTTTGATGTTCTAAGTCCCCTTTTAAGCAGTAGGTTTAATGAAGAAATATTCATATATATCCTCCTTCCACTGGTCAGTTGATGGGGACTATGGCAGCTAGGCATCAGCTAATAAAACTGAAAAAAATATAGGAAATCACTTTCACCATTCACCACTTCCGTCCATCGAAATTAGTTTAGTTTTTTTTTTTCAGACCTTTCGATTGCCAAGAGCAAATTTTACTACCATTTTTCCTATTTTCCACTCACCCACTCTAACAGTTGATCTTTCCTCTTTCATCTACTAATTTCGAATTTATAATTAATAAAATTTTGTTTTTATTTTTTTTTTCAATACCACTTCTAAAAGCTACGCATATTTAACTAAATAAACTACTTCGCCCCGGTCCACTCGTTTCCGGCTCCTGCTACTGCTTCCAGCTTTTTGATTTCCTTAAATTTACGGCTTCCGCATTTCAGTGAGTGTCGCAATACACTACTCCTGAAGGGATTTATATTGATTTTTTTAAGGGCGCTATTTCGTTGCGAATTTCACCCTCCTTTATCCAACAAACTTCACTTTGGTGATTTTGCACGTCCTGTGGAAGGTGCATGCTCATTTTTCAAATTATTGGGTATTGTCCCCTTTTGTTTTTTTTTTTTCTGAAGCTAACCCACTTATACAAAATTCTTTCAATTCCTTTTTTCCCAAGTTATTGGCTTCTGTATATTTCTCCAATGTCTTTACATTTCATCGAAAAAATTTTGCAATAAAATGTTATTTTATTTTATTTATTTTTTTTTTATACAGATTCACCACCGGACTCGTCTTGATGTGCGTATGACATGTTCAGATTTTAATTTTGTGGGTTTTCAAAACTTTTCAAATTTAGTTTTTTTTTTTCACTTCTACAAAATTCTTTTAAGTCATTTTTCTGTGCATTTTCTCCAATGCGAACAATCTATTCTTTTTTTTTTATTTCATTCTCCATTCTCAAAAGAACTTTTCTTTAATTGCAAAACCTGTTCCGATTTAAATTATTTTTTGTTTCAATACTTTTCCGAATTTAAAATTCTTTTTTTTTCTGTTATACAGTATTCTTTATAAACATGCTTTTTGCTTCATATCACAGCAATTACACAAAACCCTTTAATTTTGAAAAAAAACATTTTAGGGTTTGTTTTTTTCCTTTAAAACTTTTCTTTTTTTTCTTTTCGGCCGGCAATTTCTTTAAAACTTTTCATATTTAGTCTTTTTTTTTCGAACGGCAAAAGCACTGTTTATTAACTTTGTAAAACTTTCAAAAAAACTCTGAAGAATTGCCCGAACGCGACTTCTCGACCAGCACGACTTTCATCATTAGATCTCCAACATTAACTGTCCTAAGCTTGCGTTAATTTTCGTTTCCTAAGCTAGGCTTCAACCGCAATCCCGCTATTTCCTTAAAAAAATTGTTTACGAGCTATTTGACTCCAAAAAAAATTGTTTGCGAACTATTTTATATGCTATTGTTGTTATAATTTTATATCCTATACCAACTTATTAGATCGAACCCTACTCCAATGCTTCTCGCCGTTATTTTCTCATTTTTCTCGAAATTATTCATCTCACTTCTTCGGTATCATTTGAGACATTCTCAACCACAGTGCCAGTCCCGCTGTTAAGGTATCTGCTATAATATGTTCCCACTTTTCGAACCCATCTTCGAGCGTATTCCTTAACATAGCCGAATTCGCTCGACCGCTGTTAACGTACACGGTGAAATGTTGTTCAATCGTACTGTTAAAGGTATTGCAATCTATTCCTATTTCCTATGGCGACCGGATGTAAGCAGTAATAGGACTGCCACATAAATCTCCCACCTTACAATAGCTATGGCTTAAACACTTCAAATGTGTACTCCTTAATAATAATATAGGTAACATTTAAACGATCATGTGGCACGCTGCATTGAACTGCCCCGTGCAGCCGTGTTGGATTTGTTGATTGCCTGTTAATTTGTGTTATCGATCGTTGGCTTTTTTTTGTATTGATCCTCATAGCGATTATCCGAGTTATAGCGCTTCCCGGCAACGTATATTACACTTTCTTGCGAAAGGTAAATTTTTAATTAGACTTGCGAGCAAAAAATATATGTACGAACAATTATATAGACAAACATTCGTAACAACAAATGCATATTGACTTGCTATGCCGAACACCTTGATCGACAAATTATCTCCTCTTTATCCGGGGTGCCAACATTTTTCGGGGTATAATCGTGTTTTAAACGTGCTCTTTTGCAGTCTTGCTATTTGTTATTCTCCCCATCATTACACACAAACACACACAGATGCTCTCGATCGATTATCAATTTGACCGAATGCATTAACTTTGGCTACGATTTTGACTTTGGCTTAAATAAATACAAATTGTGGCAGTAAGCAGATATCAGCAGGAATTAAAGCCAACATTTGCTTGTATGTACATACATATATGTTTGTATGTGCAAAAATAGCCAAACCTCTTAGTCGCATGCCCGTTGAATTGCGGTTCTTGGTAACATTCATTAAGTCATCAGCCCGTCGAATGCTTCACTTTTCGCTTCGACTGTCGAATGTCTGACTGTCGGCTGTCGATCGCATTGTTGTGTGGCATTTTCGTGCCGCAGCTCAATCAATAAAATACACAACAGAAATTCGCTCTCACATTCACATCAAATTAAATGTAATTACTTTGGACGAAACAAACAACTTGCAATGTTTCGAATGTGATGGAAGTAAGTAAGAGGCATGAAATACATATGTATATGCATTCACAAACAGAGAAACTCCTCCTAACGGACATCTCTAATATGTGGACGGACACCTTATGTAGAATTTTTAGAACATATTGCCATCCGTAAGGCGGAAACTTTCTTGGCCGGACGCGGACAGCTATTTGCTATAAAAAAGGATGAAAACCCTCTAATGAGCGGACACGGACCTCTTTTCGACGGACACTGAGTCTAGTTTTTCACAACAGATCCATCTTCTCCTCGATGGACGCGAATTCCTCGTTAGCGGGTAAAGTGAGAGAATGAGTATCAATTTATACGTCGTAGAAGTTTAAGAAGTTCCGTAGACTGTCACTATGAAGTATCGCTTTTGTGCAAATGAATAGTATGGCTGTTCGGGACAAGATTAAATGTGGCATTCCTCTTGATCTTCCAAGCTCACTCCCTAACTCTAAAAGAAAGCTGACACTTTATTTGCGGACATTTATATTCAATAAATTGTTCTATATATCTGAGGGGGTGGTTTTTCCTACGCATTTGCCACAGCGACATCTAAAATTCAAGATGTAGTGCATTAAGGTACTGGCTTCAACAAGGTTGTCTGAACTTTGGTTAGGTTGAACTGGTCGGTTCTTAAGGACTTAATATAACCTGAGTATGTCAAATGGGTTAACAGGATTTTATTCGACGACCAAGCTGATAAACCTCCTCAAGAACCTATGTTATGAAATAACTATGTGAGGCCCACCCCACTAGCGACATCAAGATCTGAAAATTTGATTTGACGTGATCGTTGACACCTTGCAGCCCTGCGCTTGGTTTCACAACTTCCCTACTTCGTTGACCATGTGCAGGTATTGTGTTTTCGTTAACATCTTTGCCCATATAAACGGAGCCATATAATGATTGTAAGTTTCTCCCTGTTCCAATTTTTCTATGTGCTTATTTGCATCCTAACACGTTTCTAGTATTTGTGCTTATGCTGGATTATCGTCCAAATAATCGCCTGATTGCCAATACAAAATTTGACGCGGCTGCAGTTTGCGCAATTTTTTTTCAAGTAGTTAACCCTACCAGTTTGTACGATCTAATTAAGGCCGGATCGGCACAGTATATCATAAACCACTAGTTTAGTTCCGTTTTCGTACCGTGTATCGTATCTTTTGACATTTCGGTGGCCTTGTCCCACCCTTCGAACGCTGTTGAGGCTCTAAGGTCTCAACCGAGGCATGGGCTTGGATATATTTAGAACAGATTCTTATATGCATATAAAATTCCCATGCAACAGTACTTGTGGATGAACTCGTTCGAAACGGCCCAACCGATTGTCATGAAATTTTTTTATTTCGTTAATGAGTAAGTTTGAGAATTGGCCAAAAAACATTATTCATACCCCTGAATGGTAAGAGTGGTCCACCCCTTAATTTTTTTCAGCAAAGTTTTTTGCTTATATTTTTTATGAAACTGGAACTGGGACCGGTACTGGGAATTAGGGATGGAGAAGATGAAAACAACTAGAGAGAACAGAAACGAAGGAAGAAGAAAGACACTGAGAAAGAGGTAGACGAAGATACAGAGCTAGAGATGGATGGCGCGAGGGAGGGAGAAGGAGTGGGAGCTAGCGCGAAAAGAAGGGATGGAAAAGAGGGAAATGGAGAGTGAAGCGCAGAAAGAGGAATAAACAAAAGGATAAAAAAGAGGGAGAACAAGATGTAAAAACTTCTTAAAAGTGATGCAGTTAGAGCAAAGTTACGTCTGCAGGATTTGCTTGTAATATATAAAATTGTCTTTAAAGCAGAATGTTGTGAGTACTAAGTCTATTAACTAATTAAAGAATGATAAAATAGCTACCCACTCCGTTGAGCGGACAGCTCTCTTGGGCAAACACAAGTTAGCTGACGGTGAGTGTTCGCCCAAGGGAGGTTTCACTGTATATTTTTACTATATTAAATAAATTTGCCTACATATATAAGTATGCATATATCTAGGTGATCGTAAATATATACATAGTGAAGCAGTCACAGACTACCCCATCTCTGGCACAAAGCGTGGAACAGAAATGTATAAAACGTGGCCGTGAGTGCGCATCCGGGGGTACGCCATCGCCGCAGGTGCGGCCAAAGAAGAAGAAGAACACGTAAAAGACCTCAGGAGTCGTGAACGCACCAACGAAGGAAGTAACAGAAGTAGTAAAAGAACCAGAAAAAGGAGGAGCTTGGGCGACGGTTAATAAGCAAAAGCGCCCGAAGCAGAGACCAACCCGCTCCGACGCAATCCTGATCAAAAGCTCAGGCGATTGCTCATACGCGGATATCCTTAAAAAATAAAAAATGTAAGGCGCGATAACCTCCGAAGAGATCTAAGGCCGAGATTCTCTTCCAATTTGCGTCGTGCTCCTCTTGATTTTCCCTACAAATTGGCCGGACGGGACCTACATGTTTTATGCCGACTCCGAACGGCATCTGCAAGGCAGAT
The DNA here is from genome assembly GCF_040869045.1 of Eurosta solidaginis. Taxonomy (NCBI): domain Eukaryota; kingdom Metazoa; phylum Arthropoda; class Insecta; order Diptera; family Tephritidae; genus Eurosta; species Eurosta solidaginis. The sequence continues at coordinate 51,876,654 of NC_090324.1, forward strand.
GAGTTTTCACTGAGAGCTTTTCATGGCAGAAATACACCCGGAGCGCTTGCCAACCACTGCCGAGGGGCGACTCCGCTTAGAAAAATTGTCTTCTAATTGAAAAATCTTTTTTCTAAAATTTTGATGTTGTTTGCCCGGGGTTTGAACCCAGGGCATACGGTGTGGTAGGCGGAGCACGCTACCATCACACCACGGTGGACGCGGATATCCTTAAAGCTGTTAAAAATGAAGAGTCATTGAAAGAAATGAACACAATGGTTCGTAAGATCCGCAAGAATGCTAAGGGAGAACTCCTCTTCCAACTCAGTAGGCAGTCGGACAATGACACTGCAAAACTTGAAGCAGCCGTAGGACAAGCTCTCTCAGGGAAGGCCGATGTCAAGTCCCTCAAGGAGGAGTCTCTTTGCGAAATACGCGATATAGACGAAGTAACGACGGTTGAAGAGGTCTGCCAGGCGCTGAACACACAGCTTGCAGGCTTCAATGCTATGCCATCTAGTGTGCGATCCTTGAGCAAAGCATATGGCGGCAAGCAGACTGCGACTATTTCTTTACCCACTGAGTTAGTTCGGGAACTTACGAGAAGTGGTAAAGTCCGAATCGGATTGGTTATATGCCGAGTCCGAGCAAAAGTTCAGCCGAAACGATGCTTTAACTGTCTCGAGTTCGGACACATAGCAAGAAACTGCGGCACCGAATCCAATCTCAAAGGCTTTTGCTTTAAGTGCGTGGGCCAAGGACACGTGGCGAAATCATGCACTAACGCGCTTAAGTGCTTACTGTGCGCTAGAAGAGGGCTCAGCGGCACAGACCATCACACTGGTGGCTATAAGTGCCCAGTATATAAAGAAGCGGTCCGGAAACACAGACCTTTATGAGATTATTGCAACTTAATCTTAACCATTGTGAAGCAGACCAGGACTTTCTGGCACAAACAGTTTTGGAGTTGAAGATTGACTTAGCTTTTCTTAGTGAGCCCTACAGAGCGAAGACTACGAATTGGATACAAGACGAATTGGGCAAGGCTGCTATTTGGTTCTGCAGACATAATCCCTTATATGCGGAATTAATACTTAAGTAACCAGGATTCGTATGCGATAAGATGGACGGCATTTACGTTTACAGTTGCTATATACCACCTAGTATGCCGCTGGACGCGTTCGAAGAAATCGTCGGGAAAATAGCCATGGATGCGACGTTGCGGGAGCGTTTTGTCATCGCGGGAGACTTTAATGAATGGGCTATAGAGTGGGGCTCACAGAGAACATCTCCCAAAGGGAGGGCTCTGCTCAAAGCATTTGCATGCCTTGATGTAGCACTCCTTAACGTGGGTGGGCAAAACACCTTCTTAAGAAACGGTTCAGCTCCGTAATCGACATAACGTTTGTCAGCGCCAATCTCTACAGGTTGGCTGAGTGGAAAATCAGTGATTTCTATACTCAAAGATATTAGAGCAGCATGCGATGCGTCAATGACTAGAAAGCCCAAGCGCAAACAACATTGTTCCACATTTTGGTGAAACGAGCGCATACATTCCCTAAGGAGAGAGTGTATTTAGGCTAGGAGGCGCTCTCAACGAGCCATAGGGAGACCGAAATTTCTAAAGTGCAGAGCTATCTACAAAAGAGCGCGACTCGCACTTAAGAGAGCAATAAAGGATAGTAAACGCGAATGCTTTCTTAAGCTTTGCGACGACGTCGAGAATAACCCCTGTGGCACAGCTTATAAATTGGTTTTTAAGAAATTGAAACACAAAGGAGAGGCGATGCCAACATGCCCCTCTTTTCTCAGAAACGTGGTGTATACTTTATTTCCCACGCAAAGGGAGCTAGTTTCTCCCACATCAGGCGCCGCACTATACTCATTTGACGAGGTTACCGTCGTCGAGGTCCTTCAAGTGGTGAATAGACTGCAAGACCGCAAGTCTCCTGGCCCGGACCGGGTACCACACAGAGCACTCAAACTAGCTCTCACTTATAATACGCCAACATTTGCGAAACATTTAATGCATGCTTGGCTGAGGGGACATTTCCTACAATATGGAAACGACAAAAGCTGGTACTGCTGCCAAAGCCTGGTAAAAATATGGCGGAACCATCTAGCTACAGGCCCAATTGCCTGCTCGACTCCGCCGGTAAAATTCTTGAGCGAGTCCTCTATAATCGACTCGAAAAAGAAATTGAAGATATGGGTGGTATTTCCGATAACCAGTTTGGGTTTAGGAAAGGAAGATCTACCATTGAAGCTGCGAACATGGCGAAGGAAGTGGCCCAAGAAGCCACAAGTGGCACTCGATGGTTGGAAGGCTCTAAGGAATATTGCCTTATCGTTACTTTAGATGTGAAAAATGCCTTCAACACTGCCAATTGGGCAAAAATTCTAGACACGCTGGACCAGATAGGCATATCCCTTTACCTGCGTAGGATCATACGCTGCTACTTTGAAGGTAGAGTGCTGGAATATGAAACGGCTGCTGGAGTAGAAAAGCTTCACGTCACAGGCGGTGTTCCTCAAGGCTCCGTGCTCGGTCCACTGCTTTGGAACATTATGTACGACGGAGTATTGCGCTTCAAGGTACCCAATGGGGTGAAAATTATCGCCTTCGCGGACGATATCGCGTTGGTAATCTCGGCCAAGCACCTAGGTGAAATATGCGCCAAATCTAATACAAGCATAGCGATGGTTCTTTTGTGGCTTACGAAAAATGGACTGCAGCTGGCGGAACAAACAACAGAGGCTGTACTCATATCAAGTAGGAAAAGGGTGGAACAGGTCACTATAAGAATCGGCCGCCATGACATCGACACCCTGCCTGCAATAAAATACTTGGGGGTTGTGATAGACAGGAGGTTGTCATTCAAAACCCACTTAGAGTATGCCAATGGAAAGGTAGCAAAAACCGTAGCAGCATTATCTAGGATAATGATAAATGCAAGAGGACCAAAGCAACGACGGCGTCAATTTTTGGATGGCGTTGTGAAAAGCCAAATACTTTACGGGGCTCCTGTTTGGCATCAGGCCACGGAGTATAAATCATACTTCCGCGGGGTAAAGTCGACTTACCGCCTGTGTGCACTACGCGTCTGTAGCGCCTTTAAAACTGTCTCTGACGACGCAGCACTAATCATCGCAGGAATGTGTCCTATAGACATATTAGCAAAAGAAGCAGCGACGATTTATCGGGATCAAAGCTCACGTGACGGAGCACGAGAGCTAAGCGTGCAGAACTGGCATCTCAGGTGGAATGCCTCAACAAATGGACGCTGGACATACCGATGTATCCCAGATATTAATACATGGATATCTAGAAAGCACGGAGAGGTAGATTTCTACCTCACACAGTTTCTGAGTGGTCACGGATGCTTTAAGGAATACTTGCACCGATTCAATCACGATCCTAACAACATATGCGATCACTGTTGTGGCGATACAGTGGAAGATGTTTACCATGTATTTTTTGAGTGTCCTAGGTCCTATAGCTCGAGATGCAAACTGTGCAGAATATTTGGAAAGGATTACACTCCTGAAACAATTGTTGGATGCATGCTACAAAGCAAAGTAAAATGGTCCGCGGCATGCGATGTAATAGCGAAAATAATGAAGTGTCTACGAAGTCTTGAAAGGCTACGGCGCAGCAGCGAACATTGAACAGTCGAGTTGTGTGGGTGGAGAACAAACTGCAAAGGTGGAGGGGTCGAGTTGAGCACGTATTGGATGCAAGGCCTCCGTACAATTAGCGGCGTGAGAATGATAAAATAATAAAAGACCGTAATATATGTAGGTAATGTAATAGTAAATCAGGCGACGGATTGGAGACAAGGCCTCGTCAACCGTCCGAATACTGCCCCAGGTGAAGGAATAAAGCACGGATTGGAGACAAGTCCTCTTCAACCGTGCGACCAAAAGTAGTCAACATACAAGCAATGACAAACTTGCGGATTGGAGACAAGGCCTCTCCAACTGTAGAAACAACGAGTATGAGTGTAAACGTCTCACATTTAATCAGGGTTTATACACGGATTGGAGACAAGGCCTCTCCAACCGTTGGAAGTACGAGAAAAGCCCCGTAACGTATTGTGGGAAAAAAAAACAAAAAAAACTTTCAAAATTAAATGAAAACAGAAAAACCCTATTGATATTCATAACCAAAAAAAAAAAAAACCTTACAATACAAGTAGTCGAACGCACAAGCCTGCCATTAACACTATATGCACAGTGTTTAAGGTACGCTTGGAAATCTTCGTAGAAGTGGTATGTGTCAAGCACATTCAGGTAGTAAGCAGGGCGTGCCAGTCCCAGCGTTAACTATACCGCGGGACTATCTAAGTACAGCAACGTGACCCCGACAGAGCTTATTGCTCAACCTACCTCCCGACGGAATACTTGACGGTAGTACCGGGGGTAAATGGTACTCAGACGGTAGGAGGTTTAGTGCGTTAAAGTCCCAAACTGAATATGAGGCTTTCGATGCTTTCTCCTCGTAAATAAAAAAAGAAAAAAATATTTATTAGTATATATATGTACATATATAAGTGTATTAAGAAAATAGGTCAACTTAACAAAGTTTCATATAATAATGCTTTCAGGTTATGAACCTTTATACAGGAAGCTAATTCTGGGGTGGCATGTTACAGCAGACTGCTCGAAAACGCCCTACCTCAGAAAATGGTTCCTATATCCGTTTTGTATAAGTTTTCTTCGAGGATACTCTATATCTGTAAAGTCCAACATTCCATGGAAATTTGTAAATTTTTCGCCGATTTCCTAATTAATTTTGAATCCCAATACATTTTAAATGTATCTCACCTCAACGTACAAAGTAAGAAGAATTTCAATTAGTATCAACGTGCACAAAAAAAAAATAGTAAAAAACATAATTGGTATGAAAAAAAGAAAAAGGATTAGCAATCAAATAAGCACCAACTAAGTTTCCTTTGCAACCATCTTCTTTATACGGACACATTAAATAGCTGGAAAAAGTCAGAATGATCATTTCTGGAAATAGCCTTAGTCTTTACCTGGGATGTGTAATTTATATAAGCAAACGGGAGTAAATTTCCACAAATGACCAATGCTTCATACATTTTTCTGTATAGCATATGAGAAAACAAAAATGTATAAACTTAATTTCGTACGGTTCCCTTTGTATGGTTTCCCGTGTGTACTAGTTCAAAATACAATAATATCAAATAAACTCAAAAAAATAAGATAAAATAAAACTAAAATATCAAATAAAAAAAACTGTAAGCACTTCCTTTATATAAAAGAACAAAAATCAGCGAAAAATATCTCCTTATATAAAGACATATTCTTGCTAAACTTTGATTTTTAAATTTTGACATAGAAATTGCAAAAATATATATGAGAAATAAAAATATAAAAGTGGAGCGCACATTACATGGATTGGAAAGTTGGTAGGAAAGGAGATATTATTAGTCGATCAACTGCGCTCCACCGTTATATATTTACTTCTCATAAATATTTTTGCAATTTCTATGTCAAAATTTAAAAATCAAAGTTTAGCAAGAATATGTCTTTATATATGGAGACATTTTCCGCTGATTTTTGTCCATTTATATAAAGGAAGGAAAATTTTTTATTTTATTTTTATTTTGTCATTTTCTTACATTTTCTCGGCGTCTTAACCTCTCTGTTAAGTTTTACGCTTGTAGCCCAATGAGAACTTACATAAAAATCAATCCCGAAATTCCCTCCGTTCGGTTTGATTTTTCTAAATATCTCAGTCCGTGCGCCCCATAGCGAAACTTTATTGTGTCATCGGCTGTCATCGACCTCTGAATTAAGCTCTAAATTTTTAACCTTTAGCTCATCGATAAGTTATTGAAACCCGGCTTCAAATTTCCAAATTATTATCTAATTTTTTCGATCTGTGCGCCACCTAACGAAATTTTTTTCTACCTTTCTTCCTTTGTCACGGTGTCTTAATTTGTTTCTGAGGTTTCATGTTTGTAGCTCAATGAGAATTTACTTTAAAATCGATCTCAAAACACCAAATTTTCAAATTCTTATCTAAATATTTCGATCCGTGCGCCACCTAACGGAATTCCACCTTTTCTTAAATTTCCTCGGCGTCTTATCCTATCTGTAAAGTTTCACGTTTGTAGCTCAATGAGAAGTCTCTTAAAAATCGATTGCAAAATTTGTATGAAAAGCGGACAAACATTCAACCGACCTAATATAATAAAATATAAGGAAGTAAAAATTAAAAAAAAATTTATAAAATAAATCAAATAAAGCAAAATTAAAGTAAAAGTAATATAATATAATAAAATAAAAAAATAAAATAAAATAGGTAAAATAAAATAAAAATAAAATGAAGCAAAACAAAATAACAATAAAAAAGTAAATAAAATAAATAAAATAAAATAAAACAAAATAAATTAAAATAAAATAAAATAAAACAAAATAAAATAAAATAAAATAAAATAAAACAAAATAAAATAAAATAAAATAAAATAAAATTAAAAAAAATAAAAAAAAAAAAAACAAAATAAAATAAAATAAAATAAAACAAAATAAAATAAAATAAAACATAATAAAATAAAACCAAATAAAATAAAATAACCGAGTCATTCGGTAACCACAAACGCGGCATCACCTGGACAACGCATGAAATGGACTAAAGAAATTAATGAGCACATAATGCGAAGCTACTATATAATTACTTTTAGTAAGCACGAAACAAGCAAAAGTGGATACCGAACGAAACTACACGAATCTTTTCAAAAGGCTTTCCCAGATGATCAAGTTTCAGTTCAAAGGATAGGCGATCAACGAAGTGCAATAGTAAGAAATAAATATATATGTATCAGGAGGCTGAATGAACTTAAACAAGAAGCGATGAATGAATTAACTACAGAGGCTGCAGCCATCAGGCCACGTAAAACTGCATAGTTAATAATACGATCGAAAATATAGGCACGGAGGAATCAAATCAAATGGAAGCCGTCGTTAATGTTATTGTTGAAAATAAGAGCACGAAAGTTTTAAAAATTGAGTTCCAAAGCGCTCTGCTAGAGTTTTATGGTACGGACCCACTACTAAGACCAAATTTACTCAGGCAGAAAGCCACAAAGAATTTGGCGATTGTTGTTGTATGCATAAACAACGAAATCCTTCCAGCGTACATACAACAAAATGGAAATTCATTTGAAGAACTTCAGACCGCAATATATGCAGCTGCAGCAGCAATAATTCGTTCCACTGGCGGCAGGCTAGTCCGCCGAAAAGCATACGGTAAGCCTAAGTCCTACACCCAACCTTGTCAACATAGGCTGCTTAATCAAATAAAAAAAGCTAAGGGCTGACCTCGGTCGACTTACGCAATACATAAAGGGCAATCGCTCTAGAAAAGTTCTGAAACGGCTTGAAGGTTTCAAAGTCCAGTATAAGACGCACTCCAGACAAGATCCATCAAACGGCACAATGGTGCAATATCTAGACACTCTACGACAAAAACTAGCCGTTCAATCGAGCCGCCTGCGAAAATATCTACTCTCAGAAAAGAGGAGGACTGAAAACAAGTCCTTGCAAAATAATGAGAGAGTATTCTACAGGAAACTTAGAGAAAACCAAATTAATCAAAATACTGACCCACCAAATATTCATCGAGTAGGGGCATATTGGCGGTCCATATGGTCGGTCGTTAGCGAGCATGCCAAAAACACCCCGTGGATTGAACGTAGTAGGATGGAAAACCTAAGCGAGATGAGCAGCATAGCCTTAAACGAAGAAGATGTGAGAAAAGCAGTGCGAAACGCACATAATTGGATATCCCCAGGACCAGGCGGTATCCATAACTTCTCTACAACAACACGTTGTGCATTAGCTCACCACTATACAACTTTCCTGCAAACAGGATTAATTATCCCAGCATTTTTAACGAAAGGCCAAACATATCTACTTCAAAATGACCCAAAAAATACAGAAAACCCATCCAAGTATAGCCCAATTGCATGTCTCTGTACGCTGTACAAGGTATTAGCATCCAGCTTGGCCGATAAAATCTACCACCACATCGAGGCCAATGAAATCATGTACAGCGAACAAAAAGGGTGTACAAAAATAAGCAAAGGTTGTAAGGAGCAGCTCATCATTGACTCGGTTGTTATGGAACAAGCATATCACAAGCAAAGGAATATCTATACCGCCTATATTGACTTTGATAAAGCTTTCGACAGCGTCCCACACTCCTGGCTGCTATAAGTACTAGACATATATAAGATAGCACCAAACATTAAGAAATTGCTGCGCCATCTCTCCTCCTTGTGGGAAATTAAATTAAATATAAGTCAAAGAAACGGCCTCATAAAATCGTCTCCTATACCTATTAAAAGAGGAATTTTTCAGGGACACTAAGTCCACTATGGTTCTACCTCGCTTTAAACCCATTATCAACCATCCTAAAAGAAACCAACTATGGGTTTACCATTAAATCCCCACATCTGATGCATTACAAACTGCCACACCTGCTATATATGGATGACATTAAGCTGTATGGCGAAAACGAGCGTCAAATAAACACACTGCTGGAGCTTACAGAGAATTTTTCTAATGATATTAGAATGCCATTTGTAATTTATAAACACCGCAGACTGAGTGTAGAAAACGGGAGACCTGTACTGTGAAACTTTCAGCTATGCGATGGCCAGACTATAAACGGCATGTCTGAAAGTGAATGTTACATGAATACATGGATAGTGTCAGGAGCTTACTTAAGTCATGCTTAAATGGAAACAACCTTTATAAAGCCATTAATACATACGCGATCCCTGTACTCACATACACTTTCGGAACAATCAAATGGTCGGACACAGAGTAGGAGGGCGTGAAAAGAGCAACAAGCACGCTGCTAACAAAACTTGGTGCGCATCATCCTAAATCTGTGATAGAATGCCTCTACTTGCCACGCCAGGATGATGGCCGAGGCATGGTAGATATAAAACATCTGCACAAGAAATGTGTTTATAAGCTACGCATATACTTCCAAAACCAACACAGCCCCCTCTTAGAAACGATATGCAAGGCGGATTTGAAGTATTCCCCACTAAACCTGCATGATGTTACGACGCACGAGCTCTCCTCCGATCGAGAGCACATACAGTCTCTGATACAAGAGTGCAAAATTAAAGCTATTCATGGAAGACATGCATATGCTCTGGAACATGCAGAAGTGGACAAATCAGCATCCAATGAGTAGTTATGTCACTCTGGTATTTACGCTGAAACCGAGGGGTTCATGCTGGCCATCCAAGACCAGGTTATTGCAACAAGGAACCACTGCAATTATATAATGCGAGCTCTTATTGAAAATGATAATTGTAGACGATGCCAAAGACATCCCGAAACAATTCACCACATAACCGGTGAATGTGTCACATTGGCGGCTACCGAATGTTTAACAAGGCATAATCAGGTAGGAAAGATCGTACATCAAACACTAGCTCTGCGTTGTGATCTAATTACAGCGGAATGCCCATACTACACATATACCCCAGAGGCAACGCTAGAAAACAGCGCTTTCAAAATGTATTGGGACCGGCCTATTCTAACAGATCGTACCATGCCACATAACCGACCTGATATAATGATCGTAAATAAGCAGGAGAATCAGGCTTACGTAACAGACATAGGTGTTCCAAATACACACAACCTATAGGAGTGCTATGCGGAGAAGCTCAGAAAATTCAAAGTCTGGCACACGAAATTAAGGAGATGTGAACCAGAACATCATCTGTCGGGTACCGCTAATTTATTTATATATGTAATACCACGAACAGTATTCCTGCCAAGATTCCAAGGGCTTCTGATTGCAGAACTTTTTCATTTTTTTCTACTTAATATGGTAGGGGTCACACCCATTTTTCAAAGTTTTTCTAAAGTTATTTTTTGCGTCAATAAACCAATCAAATTACCATGTTTCATCCCTTTTTTCATATTTGGTATAGAATTATGGCATTTTTTTCATTTTTCGTAATTTTAGATTTCGAAAAACTGGGCGCGGTTATAGTCGGATTTCGGCCATTTTTTGTACCAAGATAAAGTGAGTTCAGATAAGTACGCGAACTGAGTTTAGTAAAGATATATCGGGTTTTGCTCAAGTTATAGTTTTACCGGCCGAGCGGAAGGACAGACGGTCGACTGTGTATAAAAACTGGGCGTGGCTTCAACCGGTTTCGCCCATTTTCACAGAAAACAGTTACCGTCATAGAATATATGCCTCTACCAAATTTCAGAAATATTGGTGAATTTTTGTTCTACTTATGGCATTAAAAGTATTCTAGACAAACTAAATGAAAAAGGGCGGAGCCAGGCCCATTTTGAAATTTTCTTTTATTTTTGTGCTTTGTTGCACCATATCATTACTGGAATTGAATGTTGACATAATTTACTTATATACAGTAAAGATATTAAATTTTTTGTTAAAATTTGACTTTTAAAAAAAATATTTTTTTAAAAGTGGGCGTGGTCTCACCGAAAAGCGACGAGCGATAAAGAAGAAAAAAATAAAATAAAATAAAACAAAATAAAATAAAATAAAACAAAATAAAATAAAATTAAATTAAATAAAATAAAATAAAATAAAACAAAATAAAATAAAATCAACTTAAAATAAAATAAAATGAATTAAAATAAAATAAAATAAAAATAAAATAAAACAAGTAAGGAAGGTTAAGTTCGGGTGTAACCGAACATTACATACTCAGTTGAGAGCTATGGTGACAACATAAGGGAAAATAACCATGTAGGAAAATGAACCGAGGGAAACCCTGGAATGTGTTTGTATGACATGTGTATCAAATGAAAGGCATTAAAGAGTATTTTATGAGGGAGTTCTATAGGTAGACGCCACTAAGGCGGTTAAGCGCCAATCAGTGATGTACGCATATACGTACTTATATATAATTAGTATGTGAGGGAGGTGAATGTCACACAGTTATAAATTGCATATTGTTGTTGAACAATGTTTCATATAATTACGTACATATGTGCATAATTCCAGTTGTGAGTTTGTCACATACAATTTATTATTTATTTCATTATAACAATTATTTTCGTCGACACTAATGGCTAGCAAAGGCTATTATTAAAATAACAAAATATGTCTTCATAAATAAGTTATGTAACTAAATGTGTATGAATTCATCTTCATTTACTTACTTTCAAAATGGCTGCTAGCTTTGTCTGAAAATCAACTTACGCATGATAGTGATTGATGGCCATGGATGTAAGCTTAATTATGTCAAAATAACACTTCGGTTAAAAAGTAGTTATTAATATCGCGAGTTAATATCGAGCTCAAGTCCTAACAATAATTATTTTATCATTATTATTGTTATAACATATTTTTTCTTAATTCAAAAAATTTTAAATTAGAATAGAAGAAAGAAAAAAATTTAGACAACTGCCAAAGCTCGTTGTATAGATCCATTTCGGGAACTGCTAAATTCCTTTATCGGCAACGTTTAGGCGCCGCTGCTATAACCATTCAGCCATCACAGCGGTTTTTTGTTTGTCTTCATTATTCCTACTTCAATTCTGGTTCTTGCCAATTGATATTCACAGCACTGCGACATCTGTTACAGAATAGTTGTGAAATTGGACTTTGTTTATGGCGATGATGCCATAGTGTCATATTTTATTGACACTTTTTCCCCGTGCTCTGGGATGTATTAACAATTTTTGTTGTTATATCGGCCTACTGATTTGTAATATCGCGAGTTAATATCGAGCTCAAGGCCTAACAATAATTATTTTATCATTATTATTGTTATAACATATTTTTTCTTAATTGAAAAAATTTTAAATTAGAATAGAAGAAAGAAACAAATTTAGACAACTGCCAAAGCTCGTTGTATAGATCCATTTCGGGAACTGCTAAATTCCTTCATCGGCAACGTTTAGGCGCCGCTGCTATAACCATTCAGCCATCACAGCGGTTTTTTGTTTGTCTTCATTATTCCTACTTCAATTCTGGTTCTTGCCAATTGATATTCACAGCACTGCGACATCTGTTACAGAATAGTTGTGAAATTGGACTTTGTTTATGGCGATGATGCCATAGTGTCATATTTTATTGACACTTTTTCCCCGTGCTCTGGGATGTATTAACCATTTTTGTTGTTATATCGGCCTACTGATTTGTAATATCGCGAGTTAATATCGAGCTCAAGGCCTAACAATAATTATTTTATCATTATTATTGTTATAACATATTTTTTCTTAATTGAAAAAATTTTAAATTAGAATAGAAGAAAGAAAAAAATTTAGACAACTGCCAAAGCTCGTTGTATAGATCCATTTCTGGAACTGCTAAATTCCTTCATCGGCAACGTTTAGGCGCCGCTGCTATAACCATTCAGCCATCACAGCGGTTTTTTGTTTGTCTTCATTATTCCTACTTCAATTCTGGTTCTTGCCAATTGATATTCACAGCACTGCGACATCTGTTACAGAATAGTTGTGAAATTGGACTTTGTTTATGGCGATGATGCCATAGTGTCATATTTTATTGACACTTTTTCCCCGTGCTCTGGGATGTATTAACAATTTTTGTTGTTATATCGGCCTACTGATTTGTAATATCGCGAGTTAATATCGAGCTCAAGGCCTAACAATAATTATTTTATCATTATTATTGTTATAACATATTTTTTCTTAATTGAAAAAATTTTAAATTAGAATAGAAGAAAGAAAAAAATTTAGACAACTGCCAAAGCTCGTTGTATAGATCCATTTCGGGAACTGCTAAATTCCTTCATCGGCCAATTTCACAACTATTCTGTAATTCGGCGCCCAAAGTGAGCAACACTGGCGACGATCGGTAAAATGTCGGATCGGCCAGCTTCATGAACTGGAATGGGGCCGCTACCGACGGGTCCAGATTTGCCGTGGGGTTTAACCTGGCATAATTTGCTATTACGGTGGCTTGGGTAGTGATCTTTCCCGCTACCCCATACTTCCCTCAAAGAACGACGGTGCACCTCGAAAGACGTGCGGTATTGTTACGCTCCAGGTGTATATCCTTGCACAGATTGGCATCGATAATGCTGGTGGGAGCGCAGGCATCTAACAGGGCGCGGACCAGGTGTAAACGACCTCCTGCCTCAATTCGGACTATGGCTGTCGGCACGATGGCTATAAATGCTCGAGTTGTAGTCGGTGCCGCTAAATTGTTCCGGAGTCTACCACTCCTGAAGCCAGTGGGGGTTTTTTGTTGCCTCACGAGAGCTCGATGGTTGTTGCGCATCTTATTAGGGGCCGCCCTCCCAGTGAACTGTCGTGACGAGCGGGACGGACGCGGTTCCGCGTCGTCACGCAGTTTACCAGTAGGGCGGTGCGATGGGCGGAAAGGACGTGTCTCCGCGCCATCCCCGATTTGTAAGCGCGCGAAAGCGCCGTGCATAGGCGGTTCTCGGGTCTCTCGTGACGTAGTGGTGGCCGGAATCTCGGCGTTTCTAAGCTGCCCGATTGGGCTACCTCTACTGCATTGGCCAGCCTCTCTTCTTTCTCTTCCTCCTGGACTTACTGGGCCCATTATTTCGTTTGCTCCGTGACATGGATGGAGAGGACCCCATCCGAGATCGCATCGTCGTCGTCGTGCTTGCTTTGAGGTGGCGACGGCTGATCCTCGTCCATATGTAGCATCGTGTGATGTCGTTCACTGCAACGTCGGCATCGGTCTTGGCTGGGGCATATTTCCAGGCGGTGGAACGGGGATAGGCAGTTGGGACAATAGCGATGAATGAGTACTGCACGTAGTCGCTCCTCAGTCGACATACCATGGTAGATTGGGCACAATCGCACTCCGTGCGGTTTGGTGCACAGACGGCAAGCGATGGTGAATGCATTGGGGCGTGCCTCGGTTTTGGAGCGTTTGAATGCAAATCCAGGCATGGCTGGAAATGGTAGCGTTTAGTAATATCGCTGCACCGGTTGGTTGGGTGGCTAATGGCCGGAGACCAGGGCTCGATTCTGGCTGACATATTGGTTGGCGTACTCGGGATAAGGGATTCATGTGGAATGCATATGGTATCACGGTAAACCCGTGTGTTGTCACAGCTCCTTGTAATTGCCCTACAAAAATTTGGTCATAAAACTTACCCGACGCCCATGCAAATGTGGCTATGAATATAACCTATGAATGACTGTAAAATGACTAGTCAAATGACGTCGTGCAGATAAAATGTGCGACAGATGTAAAGAGGCCTTTATTCGCTGTCTGGGAACACTTTTTTTGTTGATTTGGGCCATGTTGTGTGAGAATCACAAATTGTGGTGTGTTTGTTGATTTCAACACATCCTGGCGGAAATAGCCTACACTATCGAGTGTGGTAATTTGTAGAGCTGTCAGCTGCTCACTCTTCCAATCATTGGAATGAGACAGCTGTGCCGTGCTGCCCATTGCAGTGTAATGATAAATAATGGTCATGTCAAGCAATTATTTAGGGACAGCTCGCGTCTGAGTCATGACGCGACATAAAATTTATAGTCTTTTCTAAAGTTTTAATATCTCCTTTGTTTGTAGTATCTATGGCATTTTTGTCCTCGAGCACTTTCACGACATGAGTTCTGACGCGACCTCAACGCTGATAATTATTTCTGGAAATTTTTCATTTTTTTTTTTTTTTGTTTTGGGTTTTCCCATAAAGTTGATTTTGTTGAATTACTATTTCATAAAAAATGTCTGACCCTTCCTTTAATTATTTTATCAATCTAAAAGATTGTATTGTAATCTCCCATTAGCTCTTCCACCGTTAAGTTTACGCTACTAAACAACGTTGAAAGGCTTGAAAATAATAATGGCAAACTGATTAAAGGAAAATAACTATTTTGCTTATTTTTTTTTAATGTTTTTTTTTGTTTTTGATAAAAGGAAGCCCATGATAAACAAACCAGAGCGCGCCTTCTTATCTAGGTCTATATTTTCGCTATTATATATATGCATTCTGATTTTGTTCACGGACTAACACTCGGGAGTGTTGGATCTGAGTTGTGATACCCTTTGGATCGCGTGCAATGTTCTTACTGCGTAAGAACCGAAAACAAAGCAAATGTCATCGAGTGGCAACCTTGTTTCGTTCATTCAAAATGACATTCATTCATGGAAATGAGTATAGAGACATTTTTGAATGAATTTTCATTATGAAGAAAAACTTGTAATGGTAAGTACATTGGTATCGTTCCCGTTTTATAATTCTGCAAAAATTATTCAATCTCCTTTCCTTTTTATTTACTCTTTATTTTCAGGTACCCTGCTACAACTTGGGTGGTTTGCTGGCACCACCTAAGTGCAAAAATATTGGTTGTTGTGGACCAGGTGGACTTCTTTGGTAATAAACTGGTTAGGACATGGAAAGCCAATTCTGGAAGTTATTCGCTATATCTAGCGCAATAAAACTGGTGCTTGTACCTGCTCTCCATTCCACAGATTTCGAAGTACATCGCAATCGGTTGGCTATAACACATTCTCTACCTTTCAATCAATGGTATTATGATTCGACAAGCGAATGGACACTCGATTCTCCACCTTTATTTTCTTATTTTGAATGGATACTAGCGAAAGTGGCACATTATGTGGATCCTTAAATGCTGATTGTTACAAATCTTAATTATGCATCAACGGCAACTATATACATATTTTCAACGCGGAACAGAAATATTTGTGGAGTTGATGTCCGCATTCGGTGTGGTACGATGTCTGCAAATTTTAAATGTACCCAAGAAGTCACAGCGCCACTTTGCTGCAGAGCTTCTCATGCTATACAATGTGGGTTTGATTTTTGTGGATCATATTCATTTTCAATATAATGGGCCTCTTTCTATTCGGTATATTGCTTCTGAGTATTAGCTACTTGCTGGAGGAGCGTTATTTGGTTTCAGCATTCATATTTGCAACGCTACTCTATTTTAAGCACATATTTTTGTATATGGCGCCGGCATTAGCTGTTTATTTCCTGAAATTTTACTGTTTCCAAAGCAGGCGTAATCCAGTTGTTTGTGTTGGTAAAAGGTGGTTGGTTTCACGCCTTTTGTTGCTTCATTTGGTCCTTTCTACAGACAATTGCCGTAGGTTTTAAGTCGTTTATTTCCATTTAAGCGGGGCCTAACCCATGCATGATGGGCGCCAACTTTTGGGCACTTTACAATACAGCCGATAAAGTTGTACAACTGATTTTGGCTACAACGAAGAGCCGATCAAAATCAATTTGTTACGAGCCGTCGTTATCTGTTCATGCGCTTCCTTCATGTTTGGCTGGCACGTTTACGAAAAGGCTATACTCATGTGCCTCGTACCACTCTGTATTAACCTGCAGAGATGAAATATGGCTCTTCTATTTTGGTGATTAGAAATATCAAAATAATGCATAGTCACGAAAGGAATTTTTTATAAAGAGCAATTGCCACGGTGAAGGCTAGTCGAAGGCCATACAAATGCGGCAGTAAATTTAAGATCTTCCGTCAACTTGAACGTCCTGCGGAATTGGAACGTTTAATTAACGAATTGTCGCGTAAAACTGGTTGGTAAAATTTACAATGAGCTGGTTCGTGTTGATGTGATTTAGTAAATACTTATTAATTAAAAGGTTGTTTTGTTGTTATGAAAATAAGATTTGTTGTTAAGAATGCAAGTAAATCTTCCGCTCGTCTTGGGATCCTAATTCATACGGAAACAAACAAACAAAGAAGAACACCTATGCTAGTACAAACAACTAAAGGCGGAAGCATTCCATATCTAAGTAGCGAAGTATTTGGATATATCACCCAAGAAGCTTCGACGTTGCTATTGTCATTCTCAACCATTGAACGTATGACAGAATCAAAACTGCTGTACCATAGCTTACTTGGAAGCTATGTGGGGTATCCTGATCCAGATACTTTAACAATGCTGATTATACGAGATCCTTGTGAGATCACACCGAGTGGGCATAATGACAAAGATATAGTACCGCTATTTACTATACACGGAAAGGAGACACTGGACGCCAAAAGTTACATGAAATATATGGAAAGGTGGAGACCAGATATATATCAAGGCCTCTGTGATGCTGATACAAATTTACAAGGTTCTAAAGGGCGTTTAGTAAAAAGTGTTGAACACAACCAAAAATTTATGGATATATGTTGTGAACTACATAAAAACTCCAAAGTTCTACGAAATAACACATTATTCGTGCCAATCGTTGGTGGATATAGTACGTTTGCGCGTTCCGATTCTATTAAACATGCTAAAGCGAAAGGGGATCAGCATAGCTTTGTTGGAGGCTACATTTTTGAAGGTTTTCATAACTATGGTTTAAGCGCCACAGAAGTAGATACTAATCAATTAATTACAATTATGAAACATTGCTTAAATGAACTGCCGATTGATAAACCAAAAATGTTGCCAGGCGCTTATACGCCTCCTGTTATCTTGGAACTTATTGCGCTGGGTGTGGATATTTTGATACAACCATGTAAACCAATGGATGCGATGGAACATTTTACAAGCTGTGTTCTTTTCATCACCTGTGTTAACAGCAATAGGTTGTGGCAACATTGTGCCCGTAACAATGGGTGGACGCGTCTTTTGCATTTGCTTTGCGCTGGTTGGTATTCCATTTACACTTACCATCATCGCAGATTGGGGTCGTCTCTTTGCCACAGCCGTCTCTGTAATGGGCAACTACATGCCAAAAGTGCCGAATTTCAGCAACCTTATTGGCAAGACATGGTTTTATGCGATTTTGGCGGTTGGATTTTTGGGTGTCTATTTGTCTGCTGGCGCCTGGCTGTTGCTGCTCTCGGAGGACGACATATGAGTATCATGCTGTATCTACCAGTTCTATCAGAATACAAGCAACCCGATGATTGGAATTAATTTATGATGGTAAGTAGGTAGTAATGATAGCTAAATCACCTTAATTTCAAATCAGTTAATTTAAAGGTGAAACAACGTTTAACAAAACAGCTGCTTCAAATGCTACTACAGTCAAAACCACAGGAACCAGCAGAACCTGCGCACAACCTAATGGAGCATGGCAGAACCTGCGCAAAACATAACGGAGGTTGATACGCAAGCAGATTTAAAAGGTATATGATGTTAAACGATATTACCTTACGGTAATAAAATATTAGATGTTTTAAGACAAAATCGTGATTATTGATTCACTGGTATGCTGTGGAAGATAGTGAATCTGCGGTAGGGTTCTGTTGGTCTCGTTCGGGGTGAACGAGAGCGGGTTTAAGTGGTTTGTTGGCGTCGTTCGGGGTGAACGAGTGCTGGGTTATGGGATTTGTTGGCCTCGTTCGTGGTTAACGAGAGCTGGGTTACGGAGTTTGTTAGAACGGTTGGGAGTTACAGATCTTCCACACCCTCACTGGAGGGTGGTAGTAGGACCAATTTCGTGATTGGTCTGGTGGTTTGTCCCCTTTCCGTATCCAGTTCGACAACTCGAACTCGGTTATCGGGGCCATAATGAAGGTTGGCTATCCGACCTAGTCTCCATTCGTTAGGGGGCAGATTATCCTCCTTAATGACGACTAGGTCTCCCTGTTTAAGATTTGATTGTGGATGCTTCCACTTAACGCGCTTCTGCAATTCGGTGAGATACTCCGTTTTCCGCCGTTTTCAGAAGGTTTGATGCAGCGCCTTGAGTTTTTCCCATAGATTGACGAGTGATGCGCGATTCTCGCTGACGTCGATCTCCGGTGGAGCTAACAGGTGCCCTCCCACGAGGAAATGGCCTGGAGTAAGTGGCTCCAAGTTAGACGGGTAATTTGACGATGGGCTCAGGGGTCGGGAGTTGAGACAGGATTCAATCCTGCACAGGAGGGTGCTAAACTCCTCGAGAGTAAATTTATGATCCGATGCGATCTTTTTGAAATGGGTTTTGAAACTCTTGACTCCCGCTTCCCATAGCCCACCCATATGAGGAGGAGCTGCTGGTATGAAATGCCATGTAAGGGTTTGGTGGTCATATTTAGAGAGGGTTTGGTTGCGCGCATCAACGAGGAATGCCTTGAACTCTGAGCGGAGAGCCCTCGACGCACCGACAAAGTTCGTTCCGTTGTCGGAATAGAGGTTTTTCGGGCATCACCGTCTGGCGACAAACCGACTAAATGCTGCTAGAAACGCGGCGGTGCTGAGGTCGCTAGTCGCCTCTAAGTGGATCGCATTAGTCGCAAAGCAGACGTAACCCTCAGAGCTGCGGCATCCTCGTCCGCTGTAAGATTTGATGTCAAACGGTCCTGCGAAATCCACCCCGGTGTTGGTAAATGCCCTGCTAAAGGTAGTGCGTTCCGCAGGGAGGGTTCCCATGAGTTGCGTCGGGGAAAGTTTGCGGAATAGCGTACAGGCCTTGCAGTTGTGTATGATGGATCTGATCATGTTTTTGACCCGAGGTATCCAATATTGCGTGCGTAGGAGCCGCAGCATCAGTTGGTTTCCGCCATGTACGGAAATGGTGTGGACAAACTGGACTAGGAGAAGGGTGAGTCGGCAGGCATAAGGGAGGATTATCGGGTGACGCTCGTCGACTGGAACGTCCCTGGATGCGTTGAGACGACCCCCCACCCGAAGGACATTATATTCGTCGATAAAGGGGTCTAGGGAGAGGATCTCCCTTTTGGCCGCGATGGGTTTCCTAGCTCTCAGAGAGCTTATTTCTTCGGTATAGTGATTTGTTTGCGATATCCTAATGAGGCGGCTAGTCGTAGCCTTGATTTTGTCAGGCGAAATCGGGTGCGACTCTGCTCTAAAAGACGGTTTAGTTTTTGGATGGGTTCTATTGGCGAATCTTATAATGTAGGAGATTACCCGCAACGCTCTTGATAGATTGGAAAACCGATCAAGAATATCCTCGTTATTGTTGATGTTTGTTGCTGCATGCACTTGTACTGGTTTTTCTTCGATGTTTGTGTGGTACTCCTGTTCGCCTTGAGATGGCCATTTCGCTTTGCCTTCTTGCAGCCAAGAAGGTCCCTGCCACCACAAAGAGTTGTCGACTAGGTCCGTGGCTGGAAGTCCTCTGCTGGCTAAGTCCGCTGGATTTGATGCAGACTCGACATGATGCCATGCTTTAGTTCCTACCTTCTCCACGATTTTTGTTACCCTGTGAGCTACAAATGTTGACCAGGAACAAGGGGGTTTTCGAATCCATGCTAGGACGATGGTTGAATCTGTCCATAGGTGAATGTTAAATGTGCCTAAGTTCAGGTTATCCATGACAGTTTCCAAAGTCTCAGCCAGCAAGACGGCACCGTATAACTCCAATCTTGGTAGTGAAATTGTTTTTACTGGTGCCACCATTGTTTTTGCCATGAGTAGACTAACGTAGATCCTATCGTTGATTTTAGCTCGCACGTAAACCGTAGCCGCGTAGGCTTTTTCTGACGCGTCACAGAAGCCGTGAGTTTCTATATCGTTGGTTGGGGTGAAGTGCACCCACCGAGGTATACGAATCCGGTTAATGGCGGGGTACTCCTGCATAAAGGTTTGCCTACGATCTAAAGTCATTGCGGATACCGGTCTGTCCCCTCCAGCCAAATGTTCTGCATTAGTATCTTGGCTACGATGATAACTGGAGCAAGCCAGCCTAACGGGTCGAAGAGTTTGGCGGTGGCAGATAGGATCGCCCTCTTTGTTAAGATGTCCTGGTTTTCGATTGGTTTCGCTGTGAAATAAAAATAGTCGGAATGCGCGTTCCATCGGATGCCTAGGGTTTTTACCATGATCGCGTCCTCGAACTCCAGAAAGTCTTCCGTAAGCCTGTGAGGTTTGGGTATGCCCTGTAGTATCCTACTGCAATTAGACGTCCACTTTCGCAGAGGGAACCCTGCTGACTTTAATGCAGCTGTTATTTCATCGCGAGCCGCGATTGCTGCCTCGATGCTATGCCCCCTGCAAGAACGTCATCGACGTACATACTGTTTCGCAAGATGTGCGCTGCGGTTGGCAGAGATGCCTCGACGTCATCTGCAAGTTGATGTAGGGTTCTTATCGCTAGATAGGGGGCACAGTTTACCCCAAAGGTTACCGTGTTGAGCTCAAACACGCTGACAGGGTCCTCTGTTTTGAGTCGAAAAACTATTCTTTGGTATTGGGTTTGAGTTTCCTTTACCCAAATTTTCCTGTACATCTTCTCAATGTCGCTGTTGAAGACGTACTTGTAGAATCTCCATCGGAGGAGCAGTATTGTTAAGTCGGATTGGAGTACTGGGCCGGTGTATAGCACATCGTTCAGGATTGTGCCATTGGAAGTCGGGCACGACGCGTTGAACACGACCCTCACTTTAGTCGTTGTACTTTTCTCTTTGATAACCGCATGATGCGGCAAGAAGTAGCAATCAGATGATTGTGGTGGTACTACGGTGTGCACCTTAGACATGTGCCCTAACGTGACGTATTCTGTCAGTACCCTATTGTATTCCGTCTGTAGGGCCGGTTTCTTGGCTAGGCGTGTCTCGTTCCGATAGAACTGAGAGCAGACGCTCTTAAGAAATGGGCCCAAACAGACCGTTTTTGGGAAGTCTTGTTTGAATGGAAGGGCGACAGTATATCTTCCATCTGAATTCCTTTCCGTCGTGTTCTTATATAGTGCCTCGCAATTGGCATTGTCTTCCGTCAGGGCTTTTTTGTTGGTATGTTTTCAATTTCCCAGAAAGCTGTTAGTTGCTTGTCTAGGCTAACTTCGTTAAAAAGGATACTCGGGTATTGGTTGGGTGAGGTGCATCTGCACGACCCGTTAAAATCCAACCGAAGACGGTTTCTTGGGCGAGAAGCGTATTTAGAACGTTCTTCCGTATACCGTTCAGTATTATCTGGGGATAAATGTCGCCTCCAAGTATGAGGTCGACTGGTTCATTAATAAAGAACCTCTTATCCGCCAGAATTAGATCAGGGAGCGCTTGCCGAGTCGTTGCGCTCACTTGGCAAGTCGGAAGGTCCCCTGTTAATTGAGGCAGAACTAGGGCCACTGTATTGATGCTTACTAAGGGATCTGTAAGCGAACCTAAGTTAATCGAACATGATTCCTTTAGCTGTCTTTCAGTTATGAAAGAGCATTCGGACCCAGATTCTGTCAGCGCTCTGGCGGAAAATTTATCTCCGTTGTGGATTATGTTAACCCGCGCTGTTCCTAATAACACCCCCTTTGTTGTGTTAGCATGACACGACGTGACGTTGGTAGTACTATCTTGTCTTTTATCAGACTCCATCCTTGCCCTAGCCTGTTGTGAGGTTGAAGGTGTATTGTCGGTGGCGTTTTGAGTCCACCTTTGGGGAGTTGTCTTTGGTTGTGCTGTCGGAAGATGGAGCAAGGTGTTGTGCCTTGCGTGGAACGTGCTGCAATTGAATTGGCTAGTGTATCGTGTCACGGTGTGTCCACCCGACAGACAATTCAGACAGTAACTATTGTTTTTGACAAATTCGATTTTTCCTGACGTGGACAACCTACGGAATTACTGTACTGTTGCATATCTTACCGGCTGATTTGGGTACGCTGGCTTGGTAAACCCCAAGTTTTGTAGAATTTTCCCTAGACTTCAAATTTTGACTTTTGGGTGCTTTTGTAGTTTTGTTACCCCTAAGATCAGAAACCGTCTCTAATGTCTGGAAGCGATTGGACAGGAATTTGTCCATATCCTCCCATTTCGGAATATGTGTTTTTCGTTCTACGGTCTGTTCCCAAAGAGCGAGTGTAGATTCAGGGAGTTTTGTGGAGCATAAGTTATAATTGCATCCTAATTTGTGATGTCAATATTATGACATTGTAGCGCAGAAATGCAATTGTTGATCTCACGTTGCAATTTTTTAATTGATGTTCCACACTCCTGCTCGACGGCCGTCAGATTAAATAAAAGTTTGAGTTGTGTCTTTGCGAGGATACGTTTATTTTCGTACCTGTCGCTTAGATTTTTCCAGGCGGTTGCAAAACCCTCGTTTGTTAGTGAGCACCTTCCCACTATTTCTTTTGCCTCCCCTTGCGTTTTTTGTTTTAAATAATATAATTTCTCGACATCTTTTTGATCAGTATTGTGGATGTAATCCCCGTGAACATATCTCTAAAAGCTGACCAGGAAAGGTAGTCAGTCGCCTTTAAATACATCGGTGTCACAAGGCGGCAGCCGCATTTTATATCCACGGCGCGAAGATTCTTCATCCTTTGTTTCATCCTTTGCCGGCTGTGGGGTGATGGCTTCGGCTTCAGCCGCCACAGCAGACATGCATTGCAGGTAGCATGCGAAGCAACTTTTATTTTTCTTTCTTAGTGAGCTGAGCTCGTCTTTGGACAGCTCAGAATTGCTGAGAAGACTTTCATATGTGGACTTGGTCTTCTGCCATAGTGCCCTTAGCTCCTCTTGCAGTAGTGCAAGTGTGTGCTTGTTCCGGGATTCGGCCGGGGTGGAGTTGAAATCTTGTTCAAACTCGGCTATGGAATCAGCCAATCTAATATAAGTCTGCATTGATTTTATTAATTTGAATATCTTGATTCTTTAAAAGTTTCGAGCTTGGAGGCAAAATACTTAGTGGCGTTGGTGTGTACCTAACCGCAGCAAAAATTAAAAGTGTGTTTCGTTTTTTGAACGTAGCCCAGCTATCAATCCTGCTGTGATTGTGCTGTATAAGAAAAATCTTTAAAAACACACAGATTGAAACTCTGAACTGATTGTATGAGTTAACACAGAAAGCAATCTTATGTGAATTTAGTGATAAGCGACAAAAATGACTCAGATGTAAATCTTGACGTGAATGTAATGTGTGGCCAGTGATATGAACCACTTATAGAGATCCTCACGAAGATTATGTAAGCCACAGATAGAAATCCTGACGAGGATTTAATGTGTATACAGTGATATAGATAGAAATCCTGACGAGGATTTAATATGCATGTAGTGATATGTAGCACATATAGAAATCCTGAAAGGTTCTAGTGTGTACAAAGTGATATCAAACACAGATAGAAATCCTGAAAGGATTTAATGTGTCTGCAGTGATGTGCAGTGCGGAGAAGAGAATCATCTGCAAATATTTAATGTGTCTTAACAGGTGTGTTGGACACAGATAGAAATATTTTCCAAAAATTTGGCGTGTTTAAAAAAGTTTAAAAAAAAGCAGATGTAATCCCGATGTGGATATTGTGTTGTCAACCTCGAGATTTAAGATACAAATCGAAATCCTCTGGATTTAATGTGTGTAATTCTAGAAATTTCAACCGCAGATAGAAATCCCGATGAGGATTTAATGTGTGTACCTAGTGATATGAAACACAGATAGAAATCCTAACGAGGATTTAATGTGTATACAAAGTGAAAGTGATCCAGGGATCTTTCCCAATATAAAAAAATAAATTTGTTTATCCAACTTACTGTGGAAAATTACAATTTAAAGTATTATTAAGAAAAAATGAGAAAAATACAAGCTATATAATATAGTGATATAGTTTATTTGTGTGATCAAGCCACTAGCCACCCAACGCAGTGCTAATTTTTTGGCTTTTGGTATTATTTCAGCTCGCAAACTGATTACTAAAGTGAATTCCGTGATAGATAAGCTAAGGCTATCAACCAAGTGAAAATATGGTACCTGCAGCAAGTTTTGTCAACGTATGTGACGACGAGGGGGTACAACACAGTGCAGTGATGAGTGCGAAAAAAAACTAAAAAAAATTCACTGACTGTCTGCCTTGAGCGGTGTCGAGTAACCCTTACCACTGGTGGGGGGAATTACCCGATCGTCAAAAGGCGTTGTGTGCTTAGTAAACACGAAATCTAACAATTTCACTTGCTTTGCCTCTTTTTATAACTATCACGGAGTGAACTTTTTACGTAAAACACGTAAATTAAATTTAAAAAAATGTGTGCAATACCAAGCAACCACGTACCTTGTGTTTTCGATGTGATGCCACTGGACTGTATGAGTGATAGTAATATAATAATGGACTGTATGCGATAATAATGGACTGTGTGATGTTGTGATGTTGATAGACTCTATGTGATGTTATGATCTGTGATGATTAATGGATTGTATGTGATGTAGATGAGTGGACTGTTTGATGTTGTGCGCTGACGTGATGTGATTTCGATTTGACGATTAGTTGAGTGTATGAGTGATGTGATCTCGATGTCAATAGACTGTACGTGATGATCTGTGGCTGTATGTGTGTTATGACCATTTGGACTATATGTGTGCTCGTTTGTTTTGTTTCGCTGATTACTTTTTCCAATGCTGGTTGAGTTTAATAATTTTATAAATAATTTTGCTTTATCCAAATTATGGCAAATTGGCAAAATTTTAAATAGGTGCTCTTTTCTCTGGGGTTTTGACGTTTAGCGTCTTGATATTAATTTCCTCGGCGCGTAAGGAGCAATGTTTTGCGGGGCAGTGTAGACCCAGGAAGTCGGGCGGGTGCGTCGCAAATAAAAGAAAAGAAAAGACCGAGTTAGTATCACACAATAACAATTTTTATTCACTATATTAAAGAGAACACTCTTTGCTTTGTTTATTGCAAGGGGTTTAATAAATTCAAATTAATTCAAATCCAAAGGGCATGTGCACATTTAAATTTAGGCAAATGATTAATTGGAAATCTAGATTCAATAACAATCGCAAATATTAAATTGTAAAAATATATAACCCCACAAAGCAGGGAATTAATTACAGCACACTTTACTATGCATTTGGCAAATTCACATGTAGGAAAATTAGTAATTTCAAATATTAATTATAATAAGAATCGCAACTTAGGAAAAAATGAAAAATGTGGAAAATGGTTGGTTTGTATAACTCACCTTGGGCTAGCTGCTGGCTCGTGAACGTTCCAAAATAGAACAAGGAGCCAAGACCGCGAACAAGTCCGCGGCACCTGCGATAGCTAACTTTCGTTGAGTTTTTCCCCTTCAAAGTTAGCTCTCGGCTGGTGTTAGCCGTTACCGGTATTAATAACAAAATAATTACAACAACAACAACACAATGCTATACCTTTCACCTCCTGACCTGGTGGCGAAGGAAATAGCGGCCATCGCCGCTCTACGCATAAGGGAAACAGGTCTCTGGTCAAATGGATCTAGTGGAAACGCGACAATCCTGGGCACGAGCGCCCCAGTTCCAATACCGGTGCGCACTGACTACTGCACGCCAAATAACGTCTTCGTTAAAAATTATACTACATATATACCATCGCGACAGGACTGGAATACCAGACAACATACGGTATCGGGTGCCATCAACATATTCACGGATGGTTCTAAGCTTGACGGGAAGGTGGGAGCAGGCCTCTTTTCGCCGGATCTGGATCTAGAGGTCTCTTTTCGCCTACCATATTACTGTAGTGTTTGCCAAGCGGAAATGCTGGCGATACACAGGGCTGTGAACCATCTAGGGTCTATGCCTAAGGATGGTAAACGGGTGTTTATTTTCTCAGACAGCCAGGCCGCCTTAAAGGCTCGGTACTTATTCGTCGACAACGCAAAGTCGGTCACTGAATGCCACAGATCTCTTAACGAGATGGCTCAGGACTTCAGTATCAGCCTTATATTGGTACCTGGGCACAGGGATATCGAAGGCAATTGCAGGGCAGACGAGCTGGCCAGAAGAGGCACCACCGAGGCTATCCTTCTGGCCTTCGACTATTGTCGCAGCTGCAGATGTACAGAAGAGGAAGAGAGCGTCCAGCACCTTCTCTGTCACTGTCCAGCGCTTAGTAGGCGTAGGATGGCTATCCTTGGTAAACCTTTTCTACATGACCTCGCTGAGGTCTCTTGCTATGAAGTAAAGGCTTTGGCAAAATTTATAATTTTCACGAGGTGGTTTGACCCGCTTTAGGCAGGGTAGGGGTCCTCTTTTGAGACCGTATAGGGTATTACAAGGGGCCCATTGGTGGCCCAAGTAGTGAGCTGTTACCATAGTGTTCCTAACCTATCGTGTAACGGCGGAGCGGAAGGACAGACGGTCGACTGTGTATAAAACTGGGCGTGGCTTCAACCGATTTCGCCCATTTTCACAGAAAACAGTTACCGTAATAGAATCTATGCCTCTACCAAATTTCACAAGGATTGGCAAATTTTGGTTCGACTTATGGCATTAAAATTATTCTAGACAATTTAAACGAAAAGGGCGGAGCCAGTCCCATTCTTAAATTTTCTTTTATTTTTGTATTTTGTCGCACCATATCATTACTGGAGTTGAATGTTGACATAATTTACTTATATACTGTAAAGATATTTAATGTTTTGTTAAAATTTGACTAAATTTTTTTTTTTTTAATGGGCGTGTTCGTCACCCGATTTTTGTTTAGCACACATATAGGAGTAGGAGTAACGCGCCTGCCAAGTTTCATCATGACATTTTCAACGACTGCTAAATTATAGCTTGCAAAACTTTCGAATTAACTTCTTTCAAAAGTGGGCGGTGCCACGTCCATTGTCCAACATTTTACTAGTTTTCTCTTCTACGTCATATGAATAATCGACCTACCAAATTTCATCGCTTTATCCGTCTTTGGTTATGTATTATCGCACTTTTTCGGTTTTTCGAAATTTTCGATATTGCAAAAGTGGGCGTGGTTATAGTCCGATTTCGTTCATTTTAAATAGCGATCCGAGATAAGTGCCCAGGAAACTGCATACCAAATTTCATCAAGATACCTCAAAATTCACTCAAGTTATCGTGTTTACGGACGGACGGACGGACATGGCTAAATAAATTTCTTTTTCGCTCATTTTGATATATAGAAGTCTATATCTATCTCGATTAGTTTTTGCCGTTACGGATTACCGTTATGCGAACAAAATTAATATACTCAGTGAGCTCTGCTCAGCTGAGTATAAAAATGAAAGATGTTGCTACTGCTAGCCTGTCGTGGCACCGGAAATGGCCATATCGAATATGGTCGTTTGCAATAGCAGGTTGCTCTCCTCAGCTTGATTAGGCTCTTTCCGCGTATACGGTGTGCTGGTGTTAGGGGCCCTGAGATGGTTCCGACGATTGGACGGTCGGAAAGTATTTGATGCCGAGCCGCCCAGTTGCCAATTTTTCTGCGGAGCAGGACGAGATACTGAGCTTCCCAAATTTTGGTGCACTTAACTGGTTGGATGGCGAGGAGCGGCGGCAAGCAGGTATGCTTCCGGGCCCAGGCTAGCTCGTCGTCTTGGGCGGGGTATTGCACCACCGACCTCACCCCCAGCCACATGAACAAAATAGGGGTTCATACCTGCATGATGAGAAAAAAGGAAAGGAAAGCTGAAAAAGATATAAATGGACGTGAGGGGCAAAGTTAGAAGAGGAAAGCATAAGGGGCAGAAAAAGCTGGAGGCCTGTCCTGTCAGGTGGAGTCTACCCTCCCTCTTCAGCACAACTTGCGCTGAACCATGGGCGCTGTGCTGACTCCTATTTCCTTACAGCGCCCCCAAGCCTGACACTAATCTGTCCACTGTCGATCAGTCATTTTCCCTAAACACTTACCTGGCCACGCACAAGCGCAGCACCAACAGCAAATATTGCCAGCCTAGCCCTGCATAATGAATCTATTAAAATTTCATCCAAACATAATTCTTCTAATTTATTTACAAAATTGTTTGTTTCCAAATTATCAACTAACACCCTGCTACTAGTTCAGCAATTCCAAAAACAGGGATTCCAAAAATTTACTCAAAGTAACAATAAAAAAATTGCTCAAACTTAATGCTAAATTTTTTTATTACTAATGAACATTAAAAATTCATGAGAGTGCAAGAAGAAGTAGGTAGATACATTTCAAATTCGATTCAATAAAAAAAAAATACTTACGACTAATAAACAAAGTGTCTGGCCTTAAATAAAAAAATTAAACTTTTAGGGCTACCCTAATGCAATATTATTAATAGGAGCTAATTCTAAAGATAAAAATTCAAATAAAATAAAATAAGAGGGCGAACAAAAAAATGCAAGTACCCTAATCCCTGACCTACCGCAACAGCTCAAGTAAACATAAGATCAAATATGTACAACGCAAAAGTAGGTCATCAAAGCAAAAGAATTTATATGTTTATGAAAACAAAAGGTATGTATGTAAGTGCAAATGTACTTTTGTGACGTTTTTCATGCATGTACATATGTTCGTTGCAATCTGTTTTTTTTATTTTTCTGATTTGCTAATTCCTGTTCTATTTTTGCAAGAACAGGAATCTGTGCTAACACATGTACATACAACTAAACAGGTGTATTTTGATAAATTTTAATGTTTCACTCAAAACACTCACCAAGATAATCTTCTTATCCAACAGCGCCGCTGCAGTTGAGTAGCTGAAACAAAAAAAACTCAAACATACATATGTACCTATGACCACACTTATGGTAGCCACCCTCAATCACTCAGCCAGATCGCTCCCTTGCAATCTTGGTTATTGAGTGTTTTGCCAGTGTCAATTTTAACCGCGTGATGATCGAATGCAACGATTATATATAAAAAAAAAAATGTGCAATTTACAAAAAAACTTCTTTGGTGCGGAGGACACACGATTGTGTATAATCTCGGGGTGGCAAGGAAAAGGTATGTTGGAATTGGTTTTCCCAATAATTCTTAAAGAAAACAGAAAAAAAACAAAAATTCAAAAATTCAGAAAATTTTTTTTTTTTTGTTGGTGCAGTTCTACCATGGGTAGCAGAAAACATGTGTTAATAAAGAAATGTGTATATGGTAAAAGATAAATTCACCAAAAGATAAAAAAAATGAAATGTCAAACCGAGGAGGAAATGACAAAAAAAAAATATAATCTAGAACAAAAAGAAAAGGGATGGAGATAGGAGTGCCACCATTAATTCCTGAAATATGGAGTTAAATTATAAAAAAAAAGCTATATATCTCCTAACAACAAAATGCTTTGCCCCGGTAAAGAAATGACCCTTTTGCCCATTCATTACGAAGATTATGCCCTCTATGATGGTATTTAAATAAAAAAATAAAAAAAATATTATAATATATAAATATATACAAACATAATACTATGACCAAATCTGATTCCGGAACAGCTTCTCCCTCCGCGGGTGTTTGCTGTTGTTTAGGTTACCAGTACTACATGCGCCGGCCCAAAATTTTACAAAACGTGTTGTGGTTGTTGCTGGAGTCTTTCTTTAGTGTCGTTTTGCCAAAAATCGTCTAGTACCCTTTTTTCTTGTCGTATGTGTTGACGTGGCTGTTGTTGTGGTTGCGGCTCAATGCCGCCGGTGGAAAGTGCTATCGATGTTGCCAATTTTACTGTGTTTTTGCAGTTGTTGTTGTGGTGTGCGCATACAACGAATTAAATATAATGTAGAGTTTGTGGATCCGTGGCAATTATTTTTCGCCGGAATGTCACCAGTATGATGTTTTTGTTGTTGGTGTTGCGTCGCCAATGTAATGGAGATGGTATAGTTGGTGTTGAGCGGTATGTCGCCAATGTGATGTAGTTGTTGTTGGGCGTTACGCCGCCAATATAAAAAAAAATGCTGTTGTGGTTGTTGCAGCCCTATATCGCCAATATAAAAATGCTATAGTGGTTGTTGTTGTGGAGTGCGCTAACAAATTAAAATTTTAGTGTAGTGCGTGGTAGTTGTTGTTGTTGTGTTGACCGCCAAGTATAATGTATTTGCTTTTTGGCGGTACGCCGCCAATATACGTGCCCAGTGGTGCTTTCCAGCAGTGAGTGCCCTGTTAGGATACGAAAAGAAGGTTATTCCTGTGAAATCGCTAGCATTACAAATTAGTGGGGATAATGATATTTGCTACATATGTCGGTTTTCACACTTTGCACTTCCACGCACTGGCACTGATAAAATGCTACTTTGGACCGTTGGCTGATTTTCCCCCTTCTTATAGCCACCGCCGTGGTAAGAAACGTTACCCAGAAACGGAAAATTCCTACCTATACAAGCTAAACCTTCTTTTCGGCTTTCCGTATTTTTCATCCATACAGTCAGGAACACCTACACAGATACATTCGGTTCGTGCCTTGACCGCTCACACTGATGCATTCACACGCTCATAGCCTTGCACAAATACACATCCCCATACATAATACAGAACAACACAAACACATAGGTGCATGGCATTCACCAATCTTGCTAAGTTGTTAGCAGCATGGTGACATTTTATTTATTCTAACAGCATGATGCCAAGCGCAACATCTTATTTCCGCTGCAACATTGTGTCTACTGTAGGTACAATGTTGTCAATGTTAAGGTTATTATGTTAATATCATGTTATGCAACATTGCGGCTAAGGCACGGACCTGGACATAAAACACATAAATACATAGACACATATACACGCTGTCACCCATTCAAGCCAGTATGGAGACAGGCTGACGTTACAGTCGCTTTCTATACTTGCATGTATTATGTGTTCCAAATATGAGCTAAATCGGACCAAAAATACGATTTTTGTGAACATCTCGATCCTTGCGCCACCTAGAGGCGACTTTTTTCATAGGTCGCTTTCTATTCTTGTATGTATTATGTGTTTCAAACATGAGCCAAATCGGACTACAAATACGATTTTTGTGAATATCTCGATCCTTGTGCCACCTAGCGGCGATTTTTTTCGTACGTCGCTTTGTATTCATATATGTATTATTGACTCCAAATATGAGCCAGATCGCATTACAAATACGATTTTTGTGAATATCTCGATCCTTGCGCCAGCTAGGGGCGATTTTTTTCATACGTCGCTTTCTATTCATGTATGTATTATGTGTTCCAAATATGAGCCAGATCGGATCACAAATAAGATTTTTCTGAATATCTCGATCCTTGCGCCACCTAGCGGCGATTTTTTTTCATAGGTCACTTTCTATTCTTCTATGTATTATGTGTTCCAAATATGAGCTAAATAGGACCACAAATACGATTTTAAGTTGTTAGCAGCATGGTGCCATTTTATTTATTCTAACAGCATGATGCCAAGCGCAACATCTTATTTCCGCTGCAACATAGTGTCTACTGTAGGTACAATGTTGTCAATGTTAAGGTTATTATGTTAATATCATGTTATGCAACATTGCGGCTAAGGCACGGACCTGGACATAAAACACATAAATACATAGACACATATACACGCTGTCACCCATTCAAGCCAGTATGGAGACAGGCTGACGTTACAGTCGCTTTCTATACTTGCATGTATTATGTGTTCCAAATATGAGACAAATCTGACCAAAAATACGATTTTTGTGAACATCTCGATCCTTGCGCCACCTAGAGGCGATTTTTTTCATAGGTCACTTTCTATTCTTGTATGTATTATGTGTTTCAAACATGAGCCAAATCGGACCACAAATAGGATTTTTGTGAATATCTCGATCCTTGTGCCACCTAGCGGCGTTTTTTTCGTACGTCGCTTTGTATTCATATATGTATTAAAAAAAAAAATGTAATGCGCGATAACCTCCGAAGAGATCTAAGGCCGAGCTTCTCTTCCAATTTGCGTCGTGCTCCTCTTGATTTTTCTCTACAAATTGGCCGGACGGGACCTACATGTTTTATGCCGACTCCGAACGGCATCTACAAGGCAGATGAGTTTTCACTGAGAGCTTTTCATGGCAGAAATACAATCGGAGCGCTTGCCAGACACTGCCGAGGGGCGACCCCGCTTAGAAAAATTTTCTTCTAATTGAAAAATCTTATTTCTAAAATTTTGATGTGCCCGGGAGTTGAACCCAGGGCATACGGTGTGATAGGCGGAGCACGCTACCATCACACCACGGTGGCCGCCGATATGTGTATTATGTGTTCCAAATATGAGCCAGATCGCATTACAAATACGATTTTTGTGAATATCTCGATCCTTGCGCCAGCTAGGGGCGATTTTTTTCATACGTCGCTTTCTATTCATGTATGTATTATGTGTTCCAAATATGAGCCAGATCGGATCACAAATAAGATTTTTCTGAATATCTCGATCCTTGCGCCACCTAGCGGCGATTTTTTTTCACAGGTCACTTTCTATTCTTCTATGTATTATGTGTTCCAAATATGAGCTAAATAGGACCACAAATACGATTTTTGTGAATATCTCGATCCTTGCGTCACCTAGCGGCGATTTTTTTAATGACTCGCTTTCTATTCTTATATGTATTATGTGTTCCAAATATGAGCCAAATCGGACCACAAATACGATTTTTGTGAATATCTCGATCCTCGCGCCACCTAGCGACGACTTTTTTCATACGTCGCTTTCTATTCATGTATGTACTATGTGCTCCAAATATGAGCAAGATCGGATCACAAATACGATTTTTGTGAATATCTCGATCCTTGCGCCACCTAGCGGCGAATTTTTCATGGGGCGCTTTCTATTCTTATATGTATTATATGTTCCAAATTTGATCCAAATCGGACCACAAATACGATTTTTGGGAATATCTCGATCCTTGCGCCACCTAGAGGCGATTTTTTTCACAGGTCGCTTTCTATTCTTGTATGTATTATGTGTTTCAAACATGAGCCAAATCGGACCACAAATACGATTTTTGTGAATATCTCGATCCTTGCGGCAGCTAGCGTCAATTTTTTTCATACGTCACTTTCTATTCATGTATGTATTATGTGTTCCAAATATGAGCCAGATCGGATCACAAATAAGATTTTTGTGAACATCTCGATCCTTGCGCCACCTAGAGCCGATTTTTTTCATAGGTCGCTTTCTATTCTTGTATGTATTATGTGTTTCAAACATGAGCCAAATCGGACCACAAATACGATTTTTGTGAATATCTCGATCCTTGTGCCACCAAGCAACGAGCTTTTTCATACGTCGCTTTCTATTCATGTATTTACTATGTGTTCCAAATATGAGCAAGTTCGGATCACAAATACGATTTTTGTGAATATCTCGATCCTTGCGCCACCTAGCGGCGAATGTTTCATGGGTCGCTTTCTATTCTTATATGTATTATGTGATCCAAATATGAGCCAAATCGGACCACAAATACGATTTTTGGGAATATCTCGATCCTTGCGCCACCTAGAGGCGATTTTTTTCACAGGTCGCTTTCTATACTTGTATGTATTATGTGTTTCAAACATGAGCCAAATCGGACCACAAATACAATTTTTTTCGTACGTCGCTTTCTATTCATATCTGTATTATGTGTTCCAAATATGACCCAGATCGCATCACAAATACGATTTTTGTCAATATCTCGATCCTTGCGCCAGCTAGGGGCGATTTTTTTCATACGTCGCTTTCTATCCATGTATGTATTATGTGTTCCAAATATGAGCCAGATCGGATCACAAATAAGATTTTTCTGAATATCTCGATCCTTGCGCAACCTAGCGGCGATTTTTTCCATAGGTCACTTTCTATTCTTATATGCATTATGTGTTCCAAATATGAGCTAAATCGGACCGCAAATACGATTTTTGTGAATATCTCGATCCTCGCGCCACCAAGCAACGAGCTTTTTCATACGTCGCTTTCTATTCATGTATTTACTATGTGTTCCAAATATGAGCAAGTTCGGATCACAAATACGATTTTTGTGAATATCTCGATCCTTGCGCCACCTAGCGGCGAATGTTTCATGGGTCGCTTTCTATTCTTATATGTATTATGTGATCCAAATATGAGCCAAATCGGACCACAAATACGATTTTTGGGAATATCTCGATCCTTGCGCCACCTAGAGGCGATTTTTTTCACAGGTCGCTTTCTATACTTGTATGTATTATGTGTTTCAAACATGAGCCAAATCGGACCACAAATACAATTTTTGTAAATATCTCGATCCTTGCGCCACCTAGAGGCGATTTTTTTCATAGGTCGCTTTCTATTCTTGTATGTATTATGTGTTTCAAACATGAGCCAAATCGGAACACAAATACGACTTTTGTGAATATCTCGATCCTTATGCCACCTAGCGGCAATTTTTTTCATACGTCGCTTTCTTTTCATGGGTCGCTTTCTATTCTTATATGTATTATGTGTTCCAAATATGAGCTAAATCGGATCACAAATACAATTTTTGTGGATATCTCGATCCTTGCGCCACCTAGCGGCGATTTTCTTTCATAGGTAGCTTTCTATACTGGCATGTATTATGTGTTCCAAATATGAGCCAGATCGGATCACGAATCCAATTTTTGTGAATATCTCGATCGATGTGTTTCAAACATGAGCCAAATCGGACCACAAATACGATTTTTGTGAATATCTCGATCCTTGTGCCACCTAGAGGCGATTTTTTTCGTACGTCGCTTTCTATTCATATATGTATTATGTGGTCTAAATATGAGCCAGATCTGATCAAAAATACGATTTTTGTGAATATCTCGATCCTTGCGCCAGCTAGCCGCGATTTTTTCATACGTCGCTTTCTATTCATGTATGTATTATGTGTTCCAAATATGAGCCAATTCGGATCACAAATAAGATTTTTATGAATATCTCGATCCTGGCGCCACCTAGCGGCGATTTTTTTTCATATGTCACTTTCTATTCTTATATGTATTATGTGTTCCAATTATGAGCTAAATCGGACCACAAATATGATTTTTGTGAATATCTCGATCCTTGGGCCACCTAGCGGCGATTTTTTTCATGGCTCGCTTTATATTCTCATATGCACTATGTGTTCCAAATATGAGCCAAATCGGACCACAAATACGATTTTTGTGAATATCTCAATCCTCGCTACAGCTAGCGGCGATTTTTTCCTACGTCGCTTTCTATTCATGTATGTATTATGTGTTCCAAATATGAGCCAGATCGGATCACAAATAAGATTTTTCTGAATATCTCGATCCTCGCGCCACCTAGCGGCGAGTTTTTTCATACGTCGCTTTCTATTCATATATGTATTATGTGTTCCAAATATGAGCTAGATAGGATCACAAATACGATTTTTGTGAATATATCGATCCTTGCGCCACGTAGCGGCGAATTTTTCATGGGTCGCTTTCTATTCTTATATGTATTATGTGTTCCAAATATGAGCCAAATCGGACCACAAATACGATTTTTGGGAATATCTTGATCCTTGCGCCACCTAGAGGCGATTTTTTTCATACGTCGCTTTGTATTCATGTATGTATTATGTGTTCCAAATTTGAGCCAAATCGGACCAAAAATACGATTTTTGTGAATATCTCAATCCTCGCGCCATCTAGCGGCGAGTTTTTTCAAACGTCGCTTTCTATTCATGTATGTATTATGTGTTCCAAATATGAGCTAAATCGGACCACAAATAAAATTTTTGTGGATATCTCGATCCTTACGCCACCTAGCGGCGCTTTTTTGCATGGGTCGCTTTCTATTCTTATATGTATTATGTGTTCCAAATATGAGCCAAATCGGATCACAAATACGATTTTTGCGAATATCTCGATCCTTGCGCCACCTAGCGGCGGGTTTTTTCATACGTCGCTTTCTATTCATGTATGTATTATGTGTTCCAAATATGAGCCAAATCGGATCACAAATACGATTTTTGTGAATATCTCGATCCTTGCGCCACGTAGCGGCGAATTTTTCATGGGTCTCTTTCTATTCTTATATGTATTATGTGTTCCAAATATGAGCCCGATCGGATCACAAATACGATTTTTGTGAATATCTCGATCCTTGCGCCACCTAGCGGCGATTTTTTCATGGGTCGCTTTCCATTCCTATATGTATTATGCGTTCCAAATATGAGCTAAATCGGACCACAAATAAGATTTTTCTGAATATCTCGATCCTCGCGCCACCTAGCGGCAAGTTTTTTCATACGTCGCTTTCTATTCATGTATGTATTATGTGTTCCAAATATGAGCCAGATAGGATCACAAATACGATTTTTGTGAATATATCGATCCTTGCGCCACGTAGCGGCGAATTTTTCATTGGTCGATTTCTATTCTTATATGTATTATGTGTTCCAAATATGAGCCAGATCGGATCACAAATACGATTTTTGTGAATATCTCGATCCTTGCGCCACCTAGCGGCGATTTTTTCATGGGTCGCTTTCCATTCTTATATGTATTATGCGTTCCAAATATGAGCTAAATCGGACCACAAATAAAATTTTTGTGGATATCTGGATCCTTGCGCCACCTAGCGGCGCTTTTTTGCATGGGTCGCTTTCTATTCTTATATGTATTATGTGTTCCAAATATGAGCCAAATCGGAGCACAAATACGATTTTTGCGAATATCTCGATCCTTGCGCCACCTAGCGGCGGGTTTTTTCATACGTCGCTTTCTATTCATGTATGTATTATGTGTTCCAAATATGAGCCAGATCGGATCACAAATACGATTTTTGTGAATATCTCGATCCTTGCGCCACCTAGCGGCGGTTTTTTTCATGGCTCGCTTTCTATTCTTATATGTATTATGTGTTCCAAATATGAGCCAAATCGGATCACAAATACGATTTTTGTGAATATCTCGATCCTTGCGCCACGTAGCGGCGAATTTTTCATGGGTCTCTTTCTATTCTTATATGTATTATGTGTTCCAAATATGAGCCAGATCGGATCACAAATACGATTTTTGTGAATATCTCGATCCTTGCGCCACCTAGCGGCGATTTTTTCATGGGTCGCTTTCCATTCTTATATGTATTATGCGTTCCAAATATGAGCTAAATCGGACCACAAATAAAATTTTTGTGGATATCTCGATCCTTACGCCACCTAGCGGCGATTTTTTTCATGGGTCGCTTTCTATTCTTATATGTATTATGTGTTCCAAATATGAGCCAGATCGGATCACAAATAAGATTTTTCTGAATATCTCGATCCTCGCGCCACCTAGCGGCGAGTTTTTTCATACGTCGCTTTCTATTCATGTATGCATTATGTGTTCCAAATATGAGCCAGATAGCATCACAAATACGATTTTTGTGAATATATCGATCCTTGCGCCACGTAGCGGCGAATTTTTCATGGGTCGCTTTCTATTCTTATATGTATTATGTGTTCCAAATATGAGCCAGATCGGATCACAAATACGACTTTTGTGAATATCTCGATCCTTGCGCCACCTAGCGGCGATTTCTTCATGGGTCGCTTTCCATTCTTATATGTATTATGCGTTCCAAATATGAGCTAAATCGGGCCACAAATAAAATTTTTGTGGATATCTCGATCCTTGCGCCACCTAGCGGCGATTTTTTCATGGGTCGCTTTCCATTCTTATATGTATTATGCGTTCCAAATATGAGCTAAATCGTACCACAAATACAATTTTTGTGGATATCTCGATCCTTGCGCCACCTAGCGGCGGGTTTTTTCATACGTCGCTTTCTATTCATGTATGTATTATGTGTTCCAAATATGAGCCAGATCGGATCACAAATACGATTTTTGTGAATATCTCGATCCTTGCGCGACCTAGCGGCGAATTTTTTTCATGCTCGCTTTCAATTCTTATATGTATTATGTGTTCCAAATATGAGCCAAATCGGATCACAAATACGATTTTTGCGAATATCTCGATCCTTGCGCCACCTAGCGGTGGGTTTTTTCATACGTCGCTTTCTATTCATGTGCCACCTAGCGGCGAATTTTTTTAATGACTCGCTTTCAATTCTTATATGTATTATGTGTTCCAAATATGAGCTAAATCGGATCACAAATACGATTTTTCGAATATCTCGATCCTTGCGCCACCTAGCGGCGGGTTTTTTCATACGTCGCTTTCTATTCATGTATGTATTATGTGTTCCAAATATGAGCCAGATCGGATCACAAATACGATTTTTGTGAATATCTCGATCCTTGCGCCACCTAGCGGCGGTTTTTTTCATGGCTCGCTTTCTATTCTTATATGTATTATGTGTTCCAAATATGAGCTGTTGAAGACATGGAGGCAGAAAATTTATATTGAACATGGTCCTCTCGCGAGCCAAAATATAAATTTAAACCAAAAAAAAAAAAAAAGAAGCCCTAGAAAAGACTATAATTTGCCCTAAGGGAACATTTTTAAAAGAAAAAAGCTGAAAATAAGCGAAAAGTGTCAAAAAACTGAAGTGCTGAAGAATATAAAACTGAAAAAAGCGGTGTCGAAAAATCGGAAAAAGAAAAGCAAATTTTATATTAAACACTAAGGTGCTCCGAAAACCTGAAAAAGTGCCCAAAAATTAAAGTGCTGCGGAATACCAATAAATCGGAAAAAGAAAAAGGTAATTTAAATTGATAAAGAAAACCAAAAAGCTGTGTTAAGAAATCTGAAAAACAAAAGCAAATTTAATATTAAACAATAAGGTGCTACGAAAAATATCTGAAGTGCGGTCTTCAAAAAAACCTGAAAGAAAAATAAGGGGAACTGTGAAAACCTGAAAATAAGAGGAAAATATTTTGGTGCTCGTAAAACCTGAAAATAAAAGGAAAATATTTTTAATAAGGTGCTCGTACAACCTGAAAATATAAAGAAAATATTTTAATAAGGTGCTCCGAAAAAGCCTGAAAAATACAAAGAATATAGAAAAATAAATGAGCTTGTGAAAACCTGAAAACATAAAAATAAGGTGCTCATAAAAAACCCAGAAAATAAAAATAGGGTGCTCGTGAAAACCTGAAAATACAAAGAAAGTAAAGGTAAGGTGCTCAGTAAAAACTGCACAACAATAATACGTTTAAAGTGAGTTGATATAAAAACGAAAAAAAAATCAAAAAATTGCAAAATTCTTTAAAAGAGCTAAAAATAAATAAGATTAGCAAGCTCAGTGCGAACAAAAGAGGTCAGTGAGCCCAACACAAAAATCTGAAAATTTAAAAGTGACAATCAAAGGAGGGTACCGAACCTGAAACAATAAAATAAAAATCAGACAATAAAAAAAATGTGTTTAATCATCGAACAGCCGAGCGGAAGGTACAGTCCACAAGAAGCAGGAAAAGTTACCAGCACAGACAGAATAACCCGCTATCCACACAAGCAGCGGATCCGATACCAGCACCAGCAGTAGATCCCGTTAACAGCACTAGCAGCATTTCCCCATTACCAACACCAGAAATATCTCGGAACAGCAGCGTACGGTGAATAGAAGGTATCCCAGGCAAAAAGTAAGTGCAGAAAAAATTTTCCTACTACACATACACAGATTTATATAACCTAGCGGACCTCTAAAGCATTTCTCGAGAAACCTCTCATGTTCTCATATTTGTTATATAAAATATAAACTCAAAAAAAATCTCTTAATCCCCCCAACACAAGCCTCTATAATCCGCTAAGATATATAAATCACACAGTTTCAAATACTTACATATATATGTATATACATATATAAACCACGTATATACCCCGTTTGCCTTCCCTTGAATGCCCCTGAAAAGAAACGATTAAAAACCCCTTATTTACCTCAACAAATTATTAACTCAACCGTACACATATTTTCCGTTGGTTTTTTACATCAGTCTAGCCCAACAACGGCCAAAATTTTTGCATACTTACATATGTATGCAGCCATTTACCAAAGACTTAAATTCGGTTCAATAATATTCGCCTATTAATACTCTTGCCTCATTAGCTTCAAAAGAAGAAAAATCATTTTCTT
This sequence comes from Eurosta solidaginis, assembly GCF_040869045.1. NCBI lineage: Eukaryota > Metazoa > Arthropoda > Insecta > Diptera > Tephritidae > Eurosta > Eurosta solidaginis. The sequence continues at coordinate 51,917,150 of NC_090324.1, forward strand.
ACATATTTGGCTTGTACTCAGAAGCGCTGAGACAAGTGCATAATTTTACCTCCGTTAAACTATATAAGCTCTATACACATATATATTACATATATTCATTTGTGCTCAGAAGCGTTGAGACAAGTGCATAACCTCAGCACCATTAGCATAGCAATTCCGCTCAACTCCATAATTGTAACATACATATATACGTACATACACTTGGACTCAGAAGCGCTGAGCCAAGTGCACGAACACATCCCCGTTAACATAGCAATTAAGTGCACCAATATACTTGTACATACATATATATAGTCACTGAATTAAGAGCCGCTAACAAAATTCCCAAAGTGGGCCACAGCAAATAAAATTTGTATCAAAAATACAGTGGGACAAAAGCACATAAAAGCGAAGGAAACATTTTTATTAATTTTTTCAAAATAAACCCCAACCCCTAAAGCAATTATAGAAATATATCCTTAAATATATTTTATATAATAAACAAGCTTTCGCATAGTAATATTTTGTGTTTACTTCAAATACACATCTCGAAAATACCCTCTCGTGTACCTCTGATACACTTCCTGTCGCATACATAAGCGAAAATTAGCTTTGACCTCCCAAATCAAAGAGTCTCGCAACTAGTTTTTGTATTATGAGCAAAAACCATCAGCATCGGAATGATTGAACACAAAACAGAGAAACTAGCTCTACCCAAAGGTACCAAGACTCGGAGCAGGTCCCAGACAGAAGAAGAAGAATTGTTGAGGAAATCCCTTTTCGAAATAGGAAAACTCGACAGGATATGCGACAAATGGTGGAATATCTCTGAGGACGATCACACCAAACCCGGTTTGCAGACATATATGGAGGAACTCAACAGACTCATAATCGCAGTAGAACGGTCATACGAAGCAGCACATATGAACGTCACAGATGCCAGCGCCCTGTCAACACTGGACGAAAATTATGACAAAGTGTTGGAGACCACACTGAACACAAGGACCAGGATGAACGACCGGCTCGCGCAACTGGAGCCGAACCCCATCAGCCAAGGACAACCTATGGTGCCACTGATAATACCAAGGTCTGAACCCTATCTCAAAGTTCCTGCATGCGATACTGAAGTGTTCCATGGGGGCTACGAAACATGGCCGTCATTTAGGGACATGTTTACAGCGGTTTACATAAACCACCCCAAATTATCCCCTGCACAAAAACTGTACCACTTGAGACAAAAAACCCGTGGTAAAGCAGCCCTAATAATCCAAAAATATCCCCTCAACGATCAAAATTTCGAGCTAGCCTGGTGGGCACTCAAGTCCAGATACGAGAATCATAGAATTCTCGTAGACAGCCAATTAAAGACTCTTTTTAATATGCAGCCCGTGTTTTATGAAAATGGTGAAAGGATCCAAGAGATCCAAACCACGATAAATAACTGCATCTCAACTCTAAATTTAAACAACGTCCCCACCAACAACTGGGATCACATCCTTATATATTTATGCGCCTCTAACTCCCCAATGAAACTCTCGCCTTATGGGAACAATCGCTAGAGTCCAGGAAAGAGCTCCCACTCTGGTCTGAAATGGACAAGTTCCTAACGACGCGCTACGAAGTAGTTGAACGGCTTAGTACGTATCGGCCAAGCAAGCCTCGCCACCCAAATGCGAGCTTCAACAACCGAGCTTCAACACCCCAAAATCAGCCGAATAACTTCAAAAATAAGTCCCACTCATATCATAGCGAATCGACTCGACAGGCGTCCTGTAAATTGTGCAATTCGAATCATTCTATGATGAATTGCATAAAATTTAAACAACTCAGTGTCGCAGAGCGGAACAATTTTGTTAAACAAAACCATTATTGCAAAAAATGCTTAGCATTTTCTCATCTGGAGTCCGAGTGCAAGAGCAACTTCAAATGTGTATATTGCCAAAAGAGACACCACTCTCTCCTTCACTATCAGACCACTCCATCGGTCAACTCCAACAATCATCGTCCCTCGTCACGCAATAACAAAACAAGGCTTAAACCTCAAGAGCAAAACATCAACGAGGCTCCGTCTACCTCCGCGCAAGCCGCAAAGCTCCAAAATAAGGCAGCACAAAATCAAGCCTCAACCTCTCAAAATGAGAATAATGTTCACTCTCACTTCGCTAGCAGCAAGGCAAAAACCCTACTGCCAACCGCGATGGTTCCCAACCTCCACCGAGGAGAAATATACAAGCTCCGCGCACTAATAGACCAAGGCTCCGAAAAAACTTTTGTGTCCTCGCGTATACAAAAGCTACTTGGTCTACCCACACAAAAAAGCAGTTACCAAATATCAGGGATGGGCGGACGCGTAGTCCAGGATTCAAATAAGACTTGTCTGATGACTATTTGCTCAGACGACTTAGCAACTCAAATCCCAACTCATGCGATAATCCTGCAGCAATTAACTCACTTCTTGCCATCATTCAAAGCCAAAAACGTGGACTTACAGAAGTTCTCTTCACTATCTCTGGCAGACCCCAATTGCTTCTCCCCAGAAAGAATTGACATGGTGCTTGGTAGTGATGTAATCCCTCAAATTCTGCTAAACGGCCTGGAAACTAACGTGGCAGGAACTCTTATCGCACAATATTTGGATGGATACTAAGTGGTCCGGTTAACGAACAAATTTCGGCATTCTCCACCCACGTAATTGATAATCCAGATAATTCTCTAAATGAACTGCTCAAAAGATTCTGGGAACAAGAAGAGGTTCCAACTTCCTCATCCATAACAGACGATGATAAATTCTGCGAAGAGCTGTACAAAAAAACCACCGTTCGGAAAGGAGACGGTAGATACATGGTCAAACTCCCCTTCAAACAAGGTTTTCTCGAAACTATAGCTCTCGGCCACTCTCGACCCGCAGCCCAGCAGCAATATATCAGCGTAGAAAGAACCCTAGAGAAAAAACCAGAGTTAAGAGAAAGGTACTCTGAAGTATCAGAAGAATACTTAACTCTGGACCACATGGAGCCAACTTCACCCCGCGAAGTTATTAACAAAGGCAAATACTTCCCCTTCTATTTGCCTCACCACGCTGTTATAAAACCCGATAGTAAAACCACAAAGGTTCGAGTAGTCTTCAATGCCTCCAAACCAACTCACTCCGGAAACTTATTGAATGGCATATTACACACAGGCCCCACACTTCAAAATGACTTAATGCTGATAATCCTACAGTGGCGCCTCTATAAATTTGTTTTCAGCGGTGACATAGAAAAAATGTACCGCCAAATTATCGTCTACCCAGAAGATCAAGATTATCAACGAATCCTCTTTCGTAGATCTTCTAACTCCAAGATTGAAGATTTCAAGTTAAAAACAGTCAACTTCGGTGTCAACTGCTCACCCTATCTCGCGATTAGAACACTCCGCCAATTAGCAGAAGACACCAAAGAAGAATACCCGCTTGCCAACAATGTACTTCCGCATGAAACATATGTAGATTACATCCTCACCGGCGGATATGAAATACAGTCCAAACTCGACTCCATGACCCAAGTCATCGAAGCGCTCAAATCGGGAGGATTCCCTCTCAGAAAAATAACGGCCAACAACCCAAAACTACTCGAAGGCATATCCCACTCAGATCTCTTGGACATATATTTCCTCAAATTCCAGAACTCCAGCTCCACCAAAACGCTTGGAATAAGATGGAATGCCCCTACAGATTCCTTCACGTACTCCTACGACCCCAGTCCGTCGAATAATTCGCGAACGAAAAGGCAAATTCTGTCGGCGGTAGCGAAACTTTTCGACCCGGCAGGATGGCTATCGCCAATTATGATCACAGCAAAAATCCTACTGCAGCAACTATGGATGGAGGGAACTGACTGGGATGAAGAAGTAAAAGCCGGCGCTCTTCAAACATGGACGGCTTTTCACGAAAACCTCACGGCAATAAGCGACATAAAAATTCCCCGTTGGGTTCAACTCTCTCCCTATATACCCACTCAATTACACGGTTTCTCAGACGCCTCTGAAAAAGCCTTCTGCGCCTGTGTATACATAAGAACACAGCAATCTCCAAACGTCTACGCTTGTCACCTGCTTGTGGCGAAACGTAAAGTCGCTCCCTTACAAACGGTCAGTTTCCCTCGACTGGAACTTTGCGGAGCAGTTCTTCTCTCTAAATTAATAAAACAAGTTCAACTTCAGCTAAAACTACCCCCTCACGAACTAACATTATGGACGGATTCTTCAATAGTGTTAGCATGGCTAGAAAAGCCACCCCATATGTGGAAAACCTACGTTGCAAACCGCACCTCTCAGATCATCAAAAATCTAAACAACGCGGTTGGAAACATGTAGCCAGCAAGGACAACCAAGCTGATCTAGGAACTCGAGGATTTCGGCCCCAAGACTTAGTCGACTGCCCACTCTGGTGGAACGGACCCGAATGGTTAGCCAAACCCTCTCAGTTCTGGCCAGACACCACGCCTAAACCGACATCCCCCCTAGAACAGAAACCAATCGTCACTCTTCACACCACTGAAAGCATCGATTTGATGGAACGCTTCTCCTCCTATGCGCGTGCGCTGCGCGTAATGTCCTTCGTCTATCGCTTCATTCATTAGGCAAAAGGACTCCCAATCCCCCCGACAAGCTCGGTTTCTCACGCGGAAATCACACACACAAAGGAACGGCTTATCCTCCAAGCGCAACAAATGCATTATGGTGACACGATCTCACTATTAAAAGCATCTAAACCCATAAGTAAAAAATGCTCTCTCTTATCCCTGAATCCCATGCTCGACGCCAAGGGCCTCCTACGCGTGAATGGGCGGCTCAGTAAGGCGCCTATGAGCGACAACGAGCGTTACCCTATAATAATTCCGGAAACTTCCAGGTTCTGCATACTGTTTCTCAATTTCCTACACTCAACGCTTCTCCATGCAGAAAAACATGGTCCGAATGGTACAACAAGAATACTACATCCCTAAATTAAAGCTCAAAATAAAATCCTGTATTTCTTAGTGCAAACCATGTACGGTGTACAAGCAAAAGATGAAGTCGCAGATAATGGCGGCTCTACCAGCGGAAAGGACGACATACACCTTACCCTTTCAAACAACAGGTGTCGATTTTGCCGGCCCGTCTCTCGTCAAAACATCCCCACTACGTCGAGCTTCCCACACAAAGGCTTACGTCTGTGTGTTTGTCTGCTTCTCTACCAAGGCTATTCACCTAGAAGCCTGTTCGGACCTATCAACGGAAGCATTTAGAGCCGCTTTTGCTCGCTTTGCCGGTCGCCGCGGTCGGCCTGATAAGATGATGTCAGATAATGGAAAAACGTTCGTCGGGGCTCAACGAGCAATGCAGAAAGAACTATCGTCTTTTCTACGTGAAGCCGCCTCGGACATAGCCTACAAATACGCTCTGCATGGCCTCTCTTAGCAGTTCATCCCCCCTTACGTTCCTCACATGGGCGGTCTCTGGGAAGCAGCAGTGAAGAGCTTCAAAATACACTTCCACAAAGTTGCCGGAAACCATAAATTCTCGTTTGAAGAGTTCTCGACACTTCTAGTTCGAATTGAAGCGGTCCTCAATTCTAGACCGCTCTCTCCAATGTCCGAAGACCCCATGATTTACTCGTCTTAACCCCAGGCCACTTTTTGCGGGTAGCCCCCCTGCTGCCTCTCCCAGAACCCAATCCCGACAATCTTAGCCTCCTCCACCGATGGCAAAAACTGAAAGTCCTTCACCATCAGTTCAGCAATAGCTGGAAAAACGAATATTTAAAGGAATTGCATAAGCGTCAAAAATGGAAGGCCCGAGAACCCAACGTCCAGGTAGGGGACCTAGTCGTCATCAAAGACGACCTTCTGCCTCCCAACGAATGGCGACTAGGTCGAATTTCAAACCTACATGTAGGACCTGACGAGAAAGTCCGCGTCGTAGACATTCACACCCAGAACGGCACAATTAGGCGCAACATTACAAAGATATGTTTATTACCCATGTCATAGCCCCCCTCTCACACGCGTCCTGTTCCCTATCCCTCCAAATCCCCTTGCCACCCTTCTCTTTTAATATCACAACTAATTCCTCTGTTTTCGTTCTCTTTTTTTCTGTTCTCTCAAATTTCTCCACAGAGCTCATAATGGAGCGCGGAAAATGCAGGCTGTGCTGCCGCCCCCACTCTTTGCGCCATTGCCATGCGTTTTTGGCCATGACTCCAGCAGAGCGATATGAGTCTGCACGCGGGCATAGGGGCGTGCACTTCCACCGGCAGCTGCCGCCACAGAGGCAGAGCTCATCACACGCTGTTGCACTGGCCTAATATTGCAACAGCAACACGTAATCGACGTCCGTCACCTCCACCACCCATACGCCATAGGTGTGATGATCGACGTGGAAGAACCAGGCAGCGTGCATTTGAACGACCAGCGGCGCGCTTACAGAGCCGCAGCGCCAACCAACGTCATCTGAGGAAGTTAGCCAACCAAGCGAAGAGTACGCTCTATCAGCTTCAAGAACTCCTGCATTCGTCCACTTCGCAGGCCCGGCGCCATGTTGAAGACATGGAGGAAGAAAATTTAATTGAATTGTAAAACATGATAATTTTCAAATTTTATATATGTAAATCTACGCTTATACTTACCTGAATTCTATAAAAATTAACTATTCCTACATGTATGTATATATAGCCAATGAACTAATTTAATGAAATAAAATACATATATACATATACTTACCTTAAATTCATACTCACCCGTAAATTCATACTCACCTAAACATTTTTATATCATAAATTCGAACGCCCTAATGTAAAATATATTAAATCAAATTGGAAGAATACCTCTTCTTTGTCATGTACGTACCTTAAGTATACATCTGTACATATACATACGTAAAGAGGTAAAAAACCAAAGGCTAAACTGTCAGCGGCAAAATGGAGTTAGTCAGTTATCGTTATCGTTGAGCGCGAATCCTAAATTGTAATTTGCATTTTTCAAACACAATCCTCAATAAAAATGTGAATTTGTTATAGAAAAAAAGGTGTAAGTGTTTAAATTGAAATTAAAGTAAAAGAAAAGTGGCAAGTAAGTAACCCATAGGTACCCGCAACCTAAGTGAAATTTAAACATGAGCCAAATCGGATGGTTCCAAATGTGAGCCAAATCGGCCAAAAATACGATTTTTGTGAATATCTGGATCCTCGCGCCACCTAGCGGCGAGTTTTTTCATACGTCGCTTTCTATTCATGTATGTATTATGTGTTCCAAATATGAGCCATATCGGATCACAAATACGATTTTTGCGAATATCTCGATCCTTGCGCCACCTAGCGGCGATTTTCTTTCATAGGTCGCTTTCTATACTTGTATGTATTATGTGTTCCAAATATGAGCCAAATCGGACCACAAATATTTTTGTGAATATCTCGACCCTTGCGCCACCTAGCGGCGGTTTTCATACGTCGCTTTCTATTCATGTATGTATTATGTGTTCCAAATATGAGCCAAATCGGAACACAAATACGATTTTTGTGAATATCTCGATCCTTGCGCCACCTAGCGGCGATTTTCTTTCATGGGTCGCTTTCTACACTTGCATGTATTATGTGTTCCAAATATGAGCCAGATCGGATCACAAATACGATTTTTGTGAATATCTCGATCCTTGCGCCACCTAGCGGCGATTTTTTCCGTACGTATGTGTTCCAAATATGAGCCAGATCGGACCACAAAAACGATTTTTGTGAATATCTCGATGCTTGCGCCACCTAGCGGCGATTTTTGTCTCATGTGTCGCTTTCTTTTCTTGTATGTATTATGTGTTCCAAATATGAGACAAATCGGACCACAAATACGATTTTTGTGAATATCTCGGTCCTTGCGCCACCTAGCGGCGATCTTTCTTCATAGGTTGCTTTCTATTCGGCCACCGTGGTGTGATGGTAGCGTGCTCCGCCTATCACACCGTATGCCCTGGGTTCAACTCCCGGGCAAAGCAACATCAAAATTTTAGAAATAAGATTTTTCAATTAGAAGAAAATTTTTCTAAGCGGGGTCGCCCCTCGGCAGTGTCTGGCAAGCGCTCCGATTGTATTTCTGCCATGAAAAGCTCTCAGTGAAAACTCATCTGCCTTGCAGATGCCGTTCGGAGTCGGCATAAAACATGTAGGTCCCGTCCGGCCAATTTGTAGGGAAAATCAAGAGGAGCACGGCGCAAATTGGAAGAGAAGCTCGGCCTTAGGTCTCTTCGGAGATTATCGCGCCTTACATTTATTTTTTTTTTTTTTGCTTTCTATTCTTGTATGTATTATGTGTTCCAAATATGAACCAGATCGGATCACAAATACGATTTTTGTGAATATATCGATCCTTGCGCCACCTAGCGGCGATTTTCTTCCATAGGTCGCTTTCTATGCTTGCATGTATTATGTGTTCCAAATATGGGCCAAATCGGACCACAAATCAAATTTTGTAAATTTCTCGACCATTGCGCCACTTAGCTGCGATTTTTTTTCATAGGTCGCTTTATATACTTGAATGTATTATGTGTTCCAAATATGAGCCAAATCGGACCACAAATACGATTTTTGTAAATATCTCGATCCTTGCGCCACCTAGAGGTGATTTTTTTTTATAGGTCGCTTTCTCTTCTTGTATGATTTAGTGTTTCAAACATGAGCCAAATCGGACCACAAATACGATTTTTGTGAATATCTCGATCCTTGTGCCACCTAGCGGCGATTTTTTCCGTACGTTGCTTTCTATTCATATACGTATTATGTGTTCCAAATATGAGCCAGATCGGATCACAAATAGGATTTTTGTGAATATCTCGATCCTTGCGCCACCTAGCGGCGCTTTTTTTCATACGTCGCTTTCTATTCTTATATGTATTATATGTTCCAAATATGAGCTAAATCGGACCACAAATACGATTTTTGTGAATATCTAGATCCTTGCGCCACCTAGCGGCGATTTTTTTCATGGGTCGCTTTCTATTCTTATATGTATTATGTGTTCCAAATATGGGCGAGATCGGATCGCAAATACGATTTTGTGAATATCTCGATCCTTGCCCCACCTAGCGTCGATTTTTTTCATGGGTCTCTTTCTACACTTGCATGTATTATGTGTTCCAAATATGAGCCAGATCGGATCACGAATCCGATTTTTGTGAATATCTTGATCCTTGCGCCACCTAGTGGCGAGTTTTTTCATACCTCGCTTTCTATTCATGTATGTATTATGTATTCCAAATATGGGTGAGATCGGATCGCAAATACGATTTTTGTGAATATCTCGATCCTTGCCCCACCTAGCGTCGATTTTTTTCATGGGTCGCTTTCTATTCTTATATGTATTATGTGTTCCAAATATGGGCGAGATCGGATCGCAAATACGAATTTGTGAATATCTCAATCCTTGCCCCACCTAGCGTCGATTTTTTTCATGGGTCTCTTTCTACACTTGCATGTATTATGTGTTCCAAATATGAGCCAGATCGGATCACGCATCCGATTTTTGTGAATATCTCGATCCTTGCGTCACGTAGCAGCGATTTTCTTTCATAGGTCGCTTTCTATACTTGAATGTATTATGTGTTCCAAATATGAGCCATATCGGTCCACAAATACGATTTTTGTGAATATCTTGACCCTTGCGCCACCTAGCGGCGAGTTTTTCATACGTCGCTTTCTATTCATGTATGTATTGTGTTCCAAATATGAGCCAGATAGGATAACAAATACGATTTTTGTGAATATATCGATCCTTGCGCCACGTAGTGGCGAATTTTTCATTGGTCGATTTCTATTCTTATATGTATTATGTGTTCCAAATATGAGCCAAATCGGACCACAAATACGATTTTTGTGAATATCTCGATCCTTGCGCTACCTAGCGGCGATTTTTTTCATACGTCACTTTCTATTTATGTATGTATTGTGTTCCAAATATGAGCCAAATCGGATCACGAATACGATTTTTGTGAATATCTCGATCTTTGCGCCACCTAGCAGCGATTTTCTTTCATAGGTCGCTTTCTATACTTGAATGTATTATGTGTTCCAAATATGAGCCAAATCCGTCCACAAATACGATTTTTGTGAATATCTTGATCCTTGCGCCACCTAGGAGCGATTTTTTTCATAGTTCGCTTTCTCTTCTTGTATGTATTATGTGTTTCAAACATGAGCCAAATCGGACCACAAATACGATTTTTGCGAATATCTCGATCCTTGTGCCACCTACCGGCTAGTTTTTTCATACGTCGCTTTTTATTCATGTATGTATTATGTGTTCCAAATGTGAGCCAGATCGGATCACAAATACGATTTTTGTGAATATCTCGATCCTTGCGATACCTATCGGCGATTTTTTTCATGGCTCGCTTTCTATTCTTATATGTATTATGTGTTCCAAATATGAGCCAGATCGGATCACGAATCCGATTTTTGTGAATATCTCGATCCTTGCGCCACCTAGCAGCGATTTTCTTTCATAGGTCGCTTTCTATACTTGAATGTATTATGTGTTCCAAATATGAGCCAAATCGGTCCACAAATACGATTTTTGTGAATATCTTGATCCTTGCGCCACCTAGGGGCGATTTTTTTCATAGGTCGCTTTCTCCTCTTGTATGTATTATGTGTTTCAAAGATGAGCCAAATCGGACCACAAATACGATTTTTGTGAACATCTCGATCCTTGCGCCACCTAGCGGCGATTTTTTTCATACGTCGCTTTCTATTCATGTATGTATTATGTGTTCCAAATATGAGCTAAATCGGATTACGAATCCGATTTTTGTGAATATCTCGATGCATGCACCACCTAGCGGCGATTTTTTTCAAACGTCGCTTTCTATTCTTATATGTATCACGTGTTCCAAATATGAGCTAAATCGGACCACAAATACAATTTTTGTGGATATCCCGATCCTTGCGCCACCTAGGGGCGATTTTTTTCATGGGCCGCTTTCTATTCTTATATGTATTATGTGTTCCAAATATGAGCTAAATCGGACCACAAATACAATTTTTGTGGATATCTCGATATTTGCGCCATTTTTTCCATACGTCGCTTTCTATTCATGTATGTATTATGTGTTCCAAATATGAACCAGATCGGATCGCGAATCCGATTTTTGTGAATATCTCGATCCTTGCGCCACCTAGAGGCGATTTTTTTCATAGGTCGCTTTCTCTTCTTGTATGTATTATGTGTTTCAAACATGAGCCAAATCGGGTCACAAATACATTTTTGCGAATATCTCGATCCTTGTGCCACCTAGCGCCGATTTTTTTCGTACGTCGCTTTCTATTCATATATGTATTATGTGTTCCAAATATGAGCCAGATCGGATCACAAATACGATTTTTGTGAATACCTCGATCCTTGCGCGACCTAGCGGCGATTTTTTTCATGGCTCGCTTCTATTCTTGTATGTATTATGTGTTCCAAATATGAGCTAAATCGGATCACGAATCCGATTTTTGTGAATATCTCGATCCTTGCGCCACCTAGAGGCGATTGTTTTCATAGGTCGCTTTCTCTTCTTGTATGTATTATGTGTTCCAAATATGAGCCAAATCGGACAACAAATAAGATTTTTGTGAATATCTCGATTCTTGCCCCACCTAGCGGAGATTTTTTTCATGGGTCGCTTTCTATTCTTATATGTATTATGTGTTCCAAATATGAGCCAGATCAGATCACGAATCCGATTTTTGTGAATATCTCGATCCTTGCGCCACCTAGCAGCGATTTTCTTTCATAGGTCGCTTTCTATACTTGAATGTATTATGTGTTCCAAATATGAGCCAAATCGGTCCACAAATACGATTTTGGTGAATATCTTGATCCTTGCGCCACCTAGGGCGATTTTTTTCATAGGTCGCTTTCTCCTCTCGTATGTATTATGTGTTTCAAAGATGAGCCAAATCGGATCACGAATCCGATTTTTGTGAATATCTCGATCCTTGCGCCACCTAGCGGCGATTTTTTTCATACGTCACTTTCTATTCATGTATGTATTGTGTTCCAAATATGAGCCAAATCGGATCACGAATCCGATTTTTGTGAATATCTCGATCCTTGCGCCACCTAGCAGCGATTTTCTTTCATTGGTCGCTTTCTATACTTGAATGTATTATGTGTTCCAAATATGAGCCAAATCGGTCCACAAATACGATTTTTGTGAATATCTTGACCCTTGCGCCACCTAGCGGCGAGTTTTTCATACGTCGCTTTCTATTCATGTATGTATTGTGTTCTAAATATGAGCCAGATAGGATCACAAATACGATTTTTGTGAATATATCGATCCTTGCGCCACGTAGCGGCGAATTTTTCATTGGTCGATTTCTATTCTTATATGTATTATGTGTTCCAAATATGAGCCAAATCGGACCACAAATACGATTTTTGTTAATATCTCGATCCTTGCGCCACCTAGCGGCAATTTTTTTCATACGTCACTTTCTATTCATGTATGTATTGTGTTCCAAATATGAGCCAAATCGGATCACGAATCCGATTTTTGTGAATATCTCGATCCTTGCGCCACCTAGCAGCGATTTTCTTTCATAGGTCGCTTTCTATACTTGAATGTATTATGCGTTCCAAATATGAGCCAAATCGGTCCACAAATACGATTTTTGTGAATATCTTGATCCTTGCGCCACCTAGGAGCGATTTTTTTCATAGGTCGCTTTCTCTTCTTGTATGTATTATGTGTTTCAAACATGAGCCAAATCGGACCACAAATGCGATTTTTGCGAATATCTCGATCCTTGTGCCACCTACCGGCTAGTTTTTTCATACGTCGCTTTTTATTCATGTATGTATTATGTGTTCCAAATGTGAGCCAGATCGGATAACAAATATGATTTTTGTGAATATCTCGATCCTTGCGATACCTATCGGCAATTTTTTTCATGGCTCGCTTTCTATTCTTATATGTATTATGTGTTCCAAATATGAGCCAGATCGGATAACGAATCCGATTTTTGTGAATATCTCGATCCTTGCGCCACCTAGCAGCGATTTTCTTTCATAGGTCGCTTTCTATACTTGAATGTATTATGTGTTCCAAATATGAGCCAAATCGGTCCACAAATACGATTTTTGTGAATATCTTGATCCTTTTTCATAGGTCGCTTTCTCCTCTTGTATGTATTATGTGTTTCAAAGATGAGCCAAATCGGACCACAAATACGATTTTTGTGAACATCTAGATCCTTGTGCCACCTAGCGGCGATTTTTTTCATACGTCGCTTTCTATTCATGTATGTATTATGTGTTCCAAATATGAGCTCAATCGGATTACGAATCCGATTTTTGTGAATATCTCGATCCATGCACCACCTAGCGGCGATTTTTTTCAAACGTCGCTTTATATTCTTATATGTATCACGTGTTCCAAATATGAGCTAAATCGGACCACAAATACAATTTTTGTGGATATCCCGATCCTTGCGCCACCTAGCGGCGATTTTTTTCATGGGCCGCTTTCTATTATTATATGTATTATGTGTTCCAAATATGAGCTAAATCGGACCACAAATACAATTTTTGTGGATATCTCGATATTTGCGCCATTTTTTCCATACGTCGCTTTCTATTCATGTATGTATTATGTGTTGCAAATATGAGCCAAATCGGATCACGAATCCGATTTTTGTGAATATCTCGATCCTTGCGCCACCTAGCGGCGATTTTTTTCATACGTCGATTTCTATTCATGTATGTATTATGTGTTCCAAATATGAACCAGATCGGATCGCGAATCCGATTTTTGTGAATATCTCGATCCTTGCGCCACCTAGAGGCGATTTTTTTCATAGGTCGCTTTCTATTCTTGTATGTATTATGTGTTTCAAACATGAGCCAAATCGGGCCACAAATACATTTTTGCGAATATCTCGATCCTTGTGCCACCTAGCCGGATTTTTTTCATACGTCGCTTTCTATTCTTATATGTATTATGTGTTCCAAATATGAGATAAATCGGACCGCAAATACAATTTTTGTGGATATCCCGATCCTTGCGCCACCTAGCGGCGATTTTTTTCATGGGCCGCTTTCTATTCTTATATGTATTATGTGTTCCAAATATGAGCTAAATCGGACCACAAATACAATTTTTGTGGATATCTCGATATTGGCGCCATTTTTTCCATACGTCGCTTTCTATTCATGTATGTATTATGTGTTCCAAATATGAGCCAGATCGGATCACAAATACGATTTTTGTGAATACCTCGATCCTTGCGCGACCTAGCGGCGATTTTTTTTCATGGCTCGCTTCTATTCTTGTATGTATTATGTGTTCCAAATATGAAATAAATCGGATCACGAATCCGATTTTTGTGAATATCTCGATCCTTGCGCCACCTAGAGGCGATTTTTTTCATAGGTCGCTTTCTCTTCTTGTATGTATTATGTGTTCCAAATATGAGCCAAATCGGACAACAAATAAGATTTTTGTGAATTTCTCGACCATTGTGCCACTTAGCTGCGATTTATTTGATAGGTCGCTTTCTATTCTTGTATGTATTATGTGTTCCAAATATGAGCCAGATCGGATCACAAATCCGATTTTTGTGAATATCTCGATCATTGCGCCACCTAGAGGCGATTTTTTTCATAAGTCGCTTTCTCTTCTTGTATGTATTATGTGCTTCAAACATGAGCCAAATCGGACCACAAATACGATTTTTGTGAATATCTCGATCCTTGCGCCACCTAGAGGCGATTTTTTTCAAAAGTCGCTTTCTCTTCTTGTATGTATTATGTGCTTCAAACATGAGCCAAATCGGACCACAAATACGATTTTTGTGAATATCTCGATCCTTGTGCCACCTAGCCGGATTTTTTTCATACGTAGCTTTCTATTCATGTATGTATTACGTGTTCCAAATATGAGCCAAAATCGGACCACAAATACGATTTTTGTGAATATCTCGACCCTTGCGCCACCCAGCGGCGATTTTCTTTCATGGGTCGCTTTCTACACTTGCATGTATTATGTGTTCCAAATATGAGCCAAATCGGACAACAAAACCGATTTTTGTGAATATCTGCATCCTTGCGCCACCTAGTGGCGAGTTTTTTCATATGTCGCTTTTTATTCATGTATGTATTATGTGTTCCAAATATGAGCCAGAACGGATCACAAATACTATTTTTGTGAATATCTCGACCCTTGCGCCACCCAGCGGCGATTTTTTTCATAGGTCGCTTTCTATTATTATATGTATAATGTGTTCCAAATATGAGCTAAATCGGACCACAAATACAATTTTTGTGGATATCTCGATATTTGCGCCATTTTTTCCATACGTCGCTTTCTATTCATGTATGTATTATGTGTTCCAAATATGAGCCAAATCGGATCACGAATCCGATTTTTGTGAATATCTCGATCCTTGCGCCACCTAGCGGCGATTTTTTTCATACGTCGATTTCTATTCATGTATGTATTATGTGTTCCAAATATGAACCAGATCGGATCGCGAATCCGATTTTTGTGAATATCTCGATCCTTGCGCCACCTAGAGGCGATTTTTTTCATAGGTCGCTTTCTATTCTTATATGTATTATGGTGTTCCAAATATGAGATAAATCGGACCACAAATACGATTTTTGTGAAAATCTCGATCCTTGCGCCACCTAGCGGCGATTTTTTTCATACGTAGCTTCTATTCATGTATGTATTACGTGTTCCAAATATGAGCCAAAATCGGACCACAAATACGATTTTGTGAATATCTCGACCCTTGCGCCACCCAGCGGCGATTTTCTTTCATGGGTCGCTTTCTACACTTGCATGTATTATGTGTTCCCAATATGAGCAAATCGGACAACAAAACCGATTTTTGTGAATATCTGGATCCTTGCGCCACCTAGTGGCGAGTTTTTTCATATGTCGCTTTTTATTCATGTATGTATTATGTGTTCCAAATATGAGCAGAACGGATCACAAATACTATTTTTGTGAATATCTCGATCCTTGCCCACCTAGCGGAGATTTTTTTCATGGGTCGCTTTCTATTCTTATATGTATTATGTGTTCCAAATATGAGCTAATATCGGACCACAAATAAAATTTTTTTTGGATATCTCGATCCTTGTGCCACCTAGCGGCGATTTTTTTCGTACGTCGCTTTCTATTCCTATATGTATTATGTGTTCCAAATATGAGCCAGATCGGATCACAAATACGATTTTTGTGAAGATCTCGGGTCTTGCGCCACCTAGCGGCGATTTTTTCATACGTCGCTTTCTATTCATGTATGTATTAGTGTGTTTCCCAATATAAGCCAAATCGGACCACAAATACGATTTTTTGTGAATATCTCGATCCTTGCGCCACCTAGGCGGCGATTTTTCCCATGGCTCGCTTTCTATTTCTTATATGTATTATTATGGAACACATTCCAAATATGAGCTAAATCGGATCACGAATCCGATTTTTGTGAATATCTCGGTCCTTGCGTAACCTAGCAGCGCTTTTTTTCATACGTCGCTTTCTATTCATGTATGTATTATGTGTTGCAAATATGAGTCAAATCGGACCATAAATACGATTTTTGTGAATATCTCGATCCTTGCCGCCACCTAGCGGCGATTTTTTTCATGGCTCGCTTTCTATTATTATATGTATTATTGGTGTTCCAAATATGAGCCAAATCGGACACAAATAAGATTTTTGTGAATTTCTCGACCATTGCGCCACTTAGCTGCGATTTTTTTCATAGGTCGCTTTCTATTCTTGTATGTATTATGTGTTCCAAATATGAGCAGATCGGATCACGAATCCGATTTTTGTGAATATCTCGACCATTGCGCCACTTAGCTGCGATTTTTTTCATAGGTCGCTTTCTATTCATGTATGTATATGTGTTCCAAATATGAGCCAAATCGGATCACGAATCCGATTTTTGTGAATATCTCGATCCTTGCGCCACCTAGCGGCGATTTTTTTCATACGTCGATTTTTATTCATGTATGTATTATGTGTTCCAATTATGAACCAGATCGGATCATAGGTCGCTTCTATACTTGAATGTATTATGTGTTCCAAATATGGGCCAAATCGGACCACAAATACGATTTTTGTGAATATCTCGATCCTTGCGCCACCTAGAGGCCGATTTTTTTCATAGGTCGCTTTCTCTTCTTGTATGTATTATGTGCTACAAACATGAGCCAAATCGGACCACAAATACGATTTTTGTGAATATCTCGATCCTTGCGCCACCTAGCGGCGATTTTTCCCATGGCTCGCTTTCTATTCCTTTATATGTATTATGTGTTCCAAATATGAGCTAAATCGGACCACAAATACAATTTTTGTGGATATCTCGTTACTTGCGCCATTTTTTTTCATACGTCGCTTTCTATTCATGTATGTATTATGTGTTGCAAATATGAGCCAAATCGACCACAAATACGATTTTTGTGAATATCTCGATACTTGCGCCACCTAGCGGCGATTTTTTTCATGGCTCGCTTTCTATTCTTATATGTATTATGTGTTCCAAATATGAGCCAGATCGGATCACGAATCCGATTTTTGTGAATATCTCGATCCTTGCGCCACCTAGCGGGATTTTTTTCATGCTCGCTTTCTATTATTATATGTATTATGTGTTCCAAATATGAGCCAAATCGGACACAAATAAGATTTTTGTGAATTTCTCGACCATTGCGCCACTTAGCTGCGATTTTTTTCATAGGTCGCTTTCTATTCTTGTATGTATTATGTGTTCCAAATATGAGCCAGATCGGATCACGAATCCGATTTTTGTGAATATCTCGACCATTGCGCCACTTAGCTGCGATTTTTTTCGTAGGTCGCTTTCTTTTCTTGTATGTATTATGTGTTCCAAATATGAGACAAATCGGCCCACAAATAAGATTTTTGTGAATATCTAGATCCTTGCGCCACCTAGCGGCGATCTTTTTCATAGGTCGCTTTCTATTCTTATATGTATCACGTGTTCCAATTATGAGCTAAATCGGACCACAAATACAATTTTTGTGGATATATCGATCCTTGCACCACCTAGCGGCGATTTTTTTCATGGGCCGCTTTCTATTCTTATATGTATTATGTGTTCCAAATATGAGCTAAATCGGACCACAAATACAATTTTTGTGGATATCTCGTTACTTGCGCCATTTTTTTTCATACGTCGCTTTCTATTCATGTATGTATTATGTGTTGCAAATATGAGCCAAATCGGACCACAAATACGATTTTTGTGAATATCTCGATACTTGCGCCACCTAGCGGCGATTTTTTTCATGGCTCGCTTTCTATTCTTATATGTATTATGTGTTCCAAATATGAGCCAGATCGGATCACGAATCCGATTTTTGTGAATATCTCGATCCTTGCGCCACCTAGCGGGATTTTTTTTCATACGTCGCTTTCTATTCTTATATGTATTATGTGTTCCAAATATGAGATAAATCGGACCACAAATACGATTTTTGTGAAAATCTCGATCCTTGCGCCACCTAGCGGCGATTTTTTTCATACGTCGCTTTCTATTCATGTATGTATTACGTGTCCAAATATGAGCCAAAATCGGACCACAAATACGATTTTTGTGAATATCTCGACCCTTGCGCCACCCAGCGGCGATTTTTTTCATGGCTCGCTTTCTATTCTTATATGTATTATGTGTTCCAAATATGAGCCAAATCGGACCACAAATACGATTTTTGTGAATATCTGGATCCTTGCGCAACCTAGTGGCGAGTTTTTTCATATGCCGCTTTTTATTCATGTATGTATTATGTGTTCCAAATATGAGCCATATCGGATCACAAATACTATTTTTGTGAATATCTCGATCCTTGCCCCACCTAGCGGAGATTTTTTTCATGGGTCGCTTTCTATTCTTATATGTATTATGTGTTCCAAATATGAGCTAAATCGGCCCACAAATAAAATTTTTGTGGATATCTCGATCCTTGTGCCACCTAGCGGCGATTTTTTTCGTACGTCGCTTTCTATTAATATATGTATTATGTGTTCCAAATATGAGCCAGATCGGATCACAAATACGATTTTTGTGAATATCTCGATCCTTGCGCCACCTAGCGGCGATTTTTTTCATACGTCGCTTTCTATTCATGTATGTATTATATGTTCCCAATATAAGCCAAATCGGACCACAAATACGATTTTTGTGAATATCTCGATCCTTGCGCCACCTAGCGGCGATTTTTTTCATGGCTCGCTTTCTATTCTTATATGTATTATGTGTTCCAAATATGAGCCAAATCGGACACACATAAGATTTTTGTGAATTTCTCGACCATTCCGCCACTTAGCTGCGATTTTTTTCATAGGTCGCTTTCTATTCATGTATGTATTATGTGTTCCAAATATGAGCCAGATCGGATCACGAATCCCATTTTTGTGAATATCAAGACCATTGCGCCACTTAGCTGCGATTTTTTTCGTAGGTCGCTTTCTTTTCTTGTATGTATTATGTGTTCCAAATATGAGACAAATCGGACCACAAATAAGATTTTTGTGAATATCTAGATCCTTGCGCCACCTAGCGGCGATCTTTTTCATAGGTTGCTTTCTATTCTTGTATGTATTATGTGTTCCAAATATGAGCCAAATCGGACACAAATAAGATTTTTGTGAATATCTCGACCATTGCGCCACTTAGCTGCGATTTTTTTCACGGCTCGCTTTTTATTCTTATATGTATTATGTGTTCCAAATATGAGCCCGATCGGATCACGAATCCGATTTTTGTGAATATCTCGATCCTTGCGCCACCTAGCAGCGATTTTCTTTCATAGGTCGCTTTCTATACTTGAATGTATTATGTGTTCCAAATATGAGCCCAATCGGTACACAAATATGATTTTTGTGAATATCTCGATCCTTGCTCCACCTAGGGGTGGTTTTTTTCATAGGTCGCTTTCTCCTCTTGTATATATTATGTGTTTCAAAGATGAGCCAAATCGGACCTCAAATACGATTTTTGTGAACATCTCGATCCTTGCGCCACCTAGCGGCGATTTTTTTCGTAGGTCGCTTTCTTTTCTTGTATGTATTATGTGTTCCAAATATGAGACAAATCGGACCACAAATAAGATTTTTGTGAATATCTAGATCCTTGCGCCACCTAGCGGCGATCTTTTTCATAGGTTGCTTTCTATTCTTGTATGTATTATGTGTTCCAAATATGAGCCAAATCGGACACAAATAAGATTTTTGTGAATATCTCGACCATTGCGCCACTTAGCTGCGATTTTTTTCACGGCTCGCTTTTTATTCTTATATGTATTATGTGTTCCAACTATGAGCCCGATCGGATCACGAATCCGATTTTTGTGAATATCTCGATCCTTGCGCCACCTAGCAGCGATTTTCTTTCATAGGTCGCTTTCTATACTTGAATGTATTATGTGTTCCAAATATTAGCCCAATCGGTCCACAAATACGATTTTTGTGAATATCTCGATCCTTGCTCCACCTGGGGGCGATTTTTTTTACAGGTCGCTTTCTCCTCTTGTATATATTATGTGTTTCAAAGATGAGCCAAATCGGAACTCAAATACGATTTTTGTGAACATCTCGATCCTTGCGCCACCTAACGGCGATTTTTTTCATACGTCGCTTTCTATTCATGTATGTATTATGTGTTCCAAATATGAGCCATATCGGATCACAAATACTATTTTTGTGAATATCTCGATCCTTGCCCCACCTAGCGGAGATTTTTTGCATGGGTCGCTTTCTATTCTTATATGTATTATGTGTTCCAAATATGAGCTAAATCGGACCACAAATAAAATTTTTGTGGATATCTCGATCCTTGTGCCACCTAGCGGCGATTTTTTTCGTACGTCGCTTTCTATTCATATATGTATTATGTGTTCCAAATATGAGCCAGATCGGATCACAAATACGATTTTTGTGAATATCTCGATCCTTGCGCCACCTAGCGGCGATTTTTTTCATACGTCGCTTTCTATTCATGTATGTATTATATGTTCCCAATATAAGCCAAATCGGACCACAAATACGATTTTTGTGAATATCTCGATCCTTGCGCCACCTAGCGGCGATTTTTCTCATGGCTCGCTTTCTATTCTTATATGTATTATGTGTTCCAAATATGAGCTAAATCGGACCACAAATAAAATTTTTGTGGATATCTCGATCCTTGTGCCACCTAGCGGCGATTTTTTTCGTACGTCGCTTTCTATTCATATATGTATTATATGTTCCAAATATGAGCCAGATCGGATCACGAATCCGATTTTTGTGAATATCTCGATCCTTGCGCCACCTAGCAGCGATTTTCTTTCATAGGTCGCTTTCTATACTTGAATGTATTATGTGTTCCAAATATGAGACCAATCGGTCCACAAATACGATTTTTGTGAATATCTCGATCCTTGCTCCACCTAGGGGCGATTTTTTTCACAGGTCGCTTTCTATACTTGAATGTATTATGTGTTCCAAATATGAGCCCAATCGGTCCACAAATACGATTTTTGTGAATATCTCGATCCTTGCTCCACCTAGGGGCGATTTTTTTCATAGGTCGCTTTTTCCTCTTGTATGTATTATGTGTTTCAAAGATGAGCGAAATCGGACCACAAATACGATTTTTGTGGATATCTCGATCCTTGCGCCACCTAGGGACGGTTTTTTTCATGGGCCGCTTTCTATTCTTATATGTATTATATGTTCCAAATATGAGCCAAATCGGACCACAAATACAATTTTTGTGGATATCTCGATCCTTGCGCCACCTAGCGACGATTTTTTTCATGGGCCGCTTTCTATTCTTATATGTATTATGTGTTTCAAATATGAGCCAAATCGGACCACAAATACAATTTTTGTGGATATCTCGATCCTTGCGCCACCTAGCGGCGATTTTTTTCGTACGTCGCTTTCTATTCATATATGTATTATGTGTTCCAAATATGAGCCAGATCGGATCAAAAATACGATTTTTGTGAATATCTCGGTCCTTGCGCCACTTAGCGGCGATTTTTTTCATACGTCGCTTTCTATTCATGTATGTATTATGTGTTCCCAATATAAGCCAAATAGGACCACAAATACGATTTTTGTGAATATCTCGACCCTGCGCCACCTAGCGGCGATTTTTCTCATGGCTCGCTTTCTATTCTTATATGTATTATGTGTTCCAAATATGAGCTAAATCGGATCACGAATCCGATTTTTGTGAATATCTCGGTCCTTGTGCCACCTAGCAGCGATTTTTTTCATACGTCGCTTTCTATTCATGTATGTATTATGTGTTGCAAATATGAGCCAAATCGGACCACAAATACGATTTTTGTGAACATCTCGATCCTTGCGCCAGCTAGCGGCGATCTTTTTCATAGGTTGCTTTCTATTCTTGTATGTATTATGTGTTCCAAATATGAGCCAAATCGGACACAAATAAGATTTTTGTGAATATCTCGACCATTGCGCCACTTAGCTGCGATTTTTTTCATAGGTCGCTTTCTATTCTTGTATGTATTGTGTGATTTTTGTGAATATCTCGATCCTTGCGCCACCTAGCAGCGATTTTCTTTCATAGGTCGCTTTCTATACTTGAATGTATTATGTGTTCCAAATATGAGCCCAATCGGTCCACAAATACGATTTTTGTGAATATCTCGATCCTTGCTCCACCTAGGGGCGATTTTTTTCACAGGTCGCTTTCTCCTCTTGTATGTATTATGTGCTTCAAACATGAGCCAAATCGGACCACAAATACGATTTTTGTGAATATCTCGGTCCTTGTGCCACCTAGCGTCGATTTTTTTCATACGTCGCTTTCTATTCTTATATGTATTATGTGTTCCAAATATGAGATAAATCGGACCACAAATACGATTTTTGTGAATATCTCGATCCTTGTGCCACCTAGCGGCGATTTTTTTCGTACGTCGCTTTCCATTCATATATGTATTATGTGTTCCAAATATGAGTCAGATCGGATCACAAATACGATTTTTGTGAATACCTCGATCCTTGCGCGACCAAGCGGCGATTTTTTTCATGGCTCGCTTCTATTCTTGTATGTATTATGTGTTCCAAATATGAGCTAAATCGGATCACGAATCCGATTTTTGTGAATATCTCGATCCTTGTGCCACCTAGCGGCGATTTTTTTCGTACGTCGCTTTCCATTCATATATGTATTATGTGTTCCAAATATGAGTCAGATCGGATCACAAATACGATTTTTGTGAATACCTCGATCCTTGCGCGACCAAGCGGCGATTTTTTTCATGGCTCGCTTCTATTCTTGTATGTATTATGTGTTCCAAATATGAGCTAAATCGGATCACGAATCCGATTTTTGTGAATATCTCGATCCTTGCTCCACCTAGGGGCGATTTTTTTCGTACGTCGCTTTCTATTAATATATGTATTATGTGTTCCAAATATGAGCTAAATCGGATCACGAATCCGATTTTTGTGAATATCTCGATCCTTGCGCCACCTAGAGGCGATTTTTTTCATAGGTCGCTTTCTCTTCTTGTATGTATTATGTGCTTCAAACATGAGCCAAATCGGACCACAAATACGATTTTTGTGAATATCTCGATCCTTGTGCCACCTAGCGTCGCTTTCTATACTTGCATGTATTATTTGTTCCAAATATGAGCCAAATCGGACAACAAATACGATTTTTGTGAATTTTTCGACCATTGCGCCACTTAGCTGCGATTTTTTTCATAGGTCGCTTTCTATTCTTGTATGTATTATGTGTTCCAAATATGAGCCAGATCGGATCACGAATCCGTTTTTTGTGAATATCTCGATCCTTCCGCCACCTAGCAGCGATTTTCTTTCATAGGTCGCTTTCTATACTTGAATGTATTTTGTTTTCCACATATGAGCCAAATCGGACCACAAATACGATTTTTGTGAATATCTCGATCCTTGCGCCACCTAGAGGTGATTTTTTTCATAGGTCGCTTTCTCTTCTTGTATGTATTATGTGCTTCAAACATGAGCCAAATCGGACCACAAATACGATTTTTGTGAATATCTCGGTCCTTGTGCCACCTAGCGTCGATTTTTTTCATACGTCGCTTTCTATTCTTATATGTATTATGTGTTCCAAATATGAGATAAATCGGACCACAAATACGATTTTTGTGAAAATATCGATCCTTGCGCCACCTAGCGGCGCTTTTTTTCATACGTCGCTTTCTATTCATGTATGTATTATGTGTTCCAAATATGAGCCAAAATCGGACCACAAATACGATTTTTGTGAATATCTCGACCCTTGCGCCACCTAGTGGCGATTTTCTTTCATGGGTCGCTTTCTACACTTGCATTTATTATGTGTTCCAAATATGAGCCACATCGGACACACAAATACGATTTTTGTGAATATCTGGATCCTTGCGCCACCTAGTGGCGAATTTTTTCATATGTCGCTTTTTATTCATGTATGTATTATGTGTTCCAAATATGAGCCAGATCGGATCACAAATACTATTTTTGTGAATATCTCGATCCTTGCCCCACCTAGAGGCGATTTTTTTCATGGGTCGCTTTCTATTATATGTATTATGTGTTCCAAATATGAGCTAAATCGGACCACAAATAAAATTTTTGTGGATATCTCGATCCTTGTGCCACCTAGCGGCGATTTTTTTCGTACGTCACTTTCTATTCATATCTGTATTATGTGTTCCAAATATGAGCCAGATTGGATCACAAATACGATTTTTGTGAATATCTCGGTCCTTGCGCCACCTAGCGCCGATTTTTTTATACGTCGCTTTCTATTCATGTATGTATTATGTGTTCCCAATATAAGCCAAATCGGACCACAAATACAATTTTTGTGAATATCTCGATCCTTGCGCCACCTAGCTGCGATTTTTCTCATGGCTCGCTTTCTATTCTTATATGTATTATGTGTTCCAAATATGAGCTAAATCGGATCACGAATTCGATTTTTGTGAATATCTCGGTCCTTGCGCCACCTAGCAGCGATTTTTTTCATACGTCGCTTTCTATTCGTGTATGTATTATGTGTTGCAAATATGAGCCAAATCGGACCACAAATACGATTTTTGTAAATATCTCGATCCTTGCGCCACCTAGCGGCGATTTTTTTCATGGCTCGCTTTCTATCCTTATATGTATTATGTGTTCCAAATATGAGCCAAATCGGACACAAATAAGATTTTTGTGAATTTCTCGACCATTGCGCCACTTAGCTGCGATTTTTTTCATAGGTCGCTTTCTATTCTTGTATGTATTATGTGTTCCAAATATGAGCCAGATCGGATTACGAATTCGATTTTTGTGAATATCTCGACCATTGCGCCACTTAGCTGCGATTTTTTTCGTAGGTCGCTTTCTTTTCTTGTATGTATTATGTGTTCCAAATATGAGACAAATCGGACCACAAATAAGATTTTTGTGAATATCTAGATCTTTGCGCCACCTAGCGGCGATCTTTTTCATGGGTTGCTTTCTATTCTTGTATGTATTATGTCTTCCAAATATGAGCCAAATCGGACACAAATAAGATTTTTGTGAATATCTCGACCATTGCGCCACTTAGCTGCGATTTTTTTCATGGCTCGCTTTTTATTCTTATATGTATTATGTGTTCCAAATATGAGCCCGATCGGATCACGAATCCGATTTTTGTGAATATCTCGATCCTTGCGCGACCTAGCAGCGATTTTCTTTCATAGGTCGCTTTCTATACTTGAATGTATTATGTGTTCCAAATATGAGCCCAATCGGTCCACAAATACAATTTTTGTGAATATCTCGATCCTTGCTCCACCTAGGGGTGATTTTTTTCATAGGTCGCTTTCTCCTCTTGTATGTATTATGTGTTTCAAAAATGAGCCAAATCGGACCACAAATACGATTTTTGTGAACATCTCGATCCTTGTGCCACCTAGCGACGCTTTTTTTCATGTGCCGCTTTCTATTCTTTTATGTATTATGTGTTCCAAATATGAACCAAATCGGACCACAAATACAATTTTTGTGGATATCTCGATCCTTGCGCCACCTAGCGGCGATTTTTTTCATGGCTCGCTTTCTATTCTTATATGTATTATGTGTTCCAAATATGAGCTAAATCGGATCACGAATCCGATTTTTCTGAATATCTCGGTCCTTGCGCCACCTAGCAGGGATTTTTTTCACACGTCGCTTTCTATTCATGTATGTATTATGTGTTGCAAATATGAGGCAAATCGGACCATAAATACGATTTTTGTGAATATCTCGGTCCTTGCGCCACCTAGCAGCGATTTTTTTCATACGTCGCTTTCTATTCGTGTATGTATTATGTGTTGCAAATATGAGCCAAATCGGACCACAAATACGATTTTTGTAAATATCTCGATCCTTGCGCCACCTAGCGGCGATTTTTTTCATGGCTCGCTTTCTATCCTTATATGTATTATGTGTTCCAAATATGAGCCAAATCGGACACAAATAAGATTTTTGTGAATTTCTCGACCATTGCGCCACTTAGCTGCGATTTTTTTCATAGGTCGCTTTCTATTCTTGTATGTATTATGTGTTCCAAATATGAGCCAGATCGGATTACGAATTCGATTTTTGTGAATATCTCGACCATTGCGCCACTTAGCTGCGATTTTTTTCGTAGGTCGTTTTCTTTTCTTGTATGTATTATGTGTTCCAAATATGAGACAAATCGGACCACAAATAAGATTTTTGTGAATATCTAGATCTTTGCGCCACCTAGCGGCGATCTTTTTCATAGGTTGCTTTCTATTCTTGTATGTATTATGTGTTCCAAATATGAGCCAAATCGGACACAAATAAGATTTTTGTGAATATCTCGACCATTGCGCCACTTAGCTGCGATTTTTTTCATGGCTCGCTTTTTATTCTTATATGTATTATGTGTTCCAAATATGAGCCCGATCGGATCACGAATCCGATTTTTGTGAATATCTCGATCCTTGCGCGACCTAGCAGCGATTTTCTTTCATAGGTCGCTTTCTATACTTGAATGTATTATGTGTTCCAAATATGAGCCCAATCGGTCCACAAATAAAATTTTTGTGAATATCTCGATCCTTGCTCCACCTAGGGGTGATTTTTTTCATAGGTCGCTTTCTCCTCTTGTATGTATTATGTGTTTCAAAAATGAGCCAAATCGGACCACAAATACGATTTTTGTGAACATCTCGATCCTTGTGCCACCTAGCGACGCTTTTTTTCATGCGCCGCTTTCTATTCTTTTATGTATTATGTGTTCCAAATATGAACCAAATCGGACCACAAATACAATTTTTGTGGATATCTCGATCCTTGCGCCACCTAGCGGCGATTTTTTTCATGGCTCGCTTTCTATTCTTATATGTATTATGTGTTCCAAATATGAGCTAAATCGGATCACGAATCCGATTTTTCTGAATATCTCGGTCCTTGCGCCACCTAGCAGCGATTTTTTTCATACGTCGCTTTCTATTCATGTATGTATTATGTGTTGCAAATATGAGGCAAATCGGACCATAAATACGATTTTTGTGAATATCTCGATCCTTGCGCCACCTAGCGGCGATTTTTTTCATGGCTCGCTTTCTATTCTTATATGTATTATGTGTTCCAAATATGAGCCAAATCGGACACAAATAAGATTTTTGTGAATTTCTCGACCATTGCGCCACTTAGCTGCGATTTTTTTCATAGGTCGCTTTCTATTCTTGTATGTATTATGTGTTCCAAATATGAGCCAGATCGGATCACGAATCCCATTTTTGTGAATATCTCGACCATTGCGCCACTTAGCTGCGATTTTTTTCGTAGGTCGCTTTCTTTTCTTGTATGTATTATGTGTTCCAAATATGAGACAAATCGGACCACAAATAAGATTTTTGTGAATATCTAGATCCTTGCGCCACCTAGCGGCGATCTTTTTCATAGGTTGCTTTCTATTCTTGTATGTATTATGTGTTCCAAATATGAGCCAAATCGGACACAAATAAGATTTTTGTGAATTTCTCGACCATTGCGCCACTTAGCTGCGATTTTTTTCATAGGTCGCTTTCTATACTTGAATGTATTATGTGTTCCAGATATGAGCCAAATATCTCTATCCTTGCGCCACCTAGAGGCGATTTTTTCATAGGTCGCTTTCTCTTCTTGCATGTATTATGTGTTTCAAACATGAGCCAAATCGGGCCACAAATAGGATTTTTGTGAATATCTCGATCCTTGTGCCACCTAGCGGCGATTTTTTTTGTACGTCGCTTTCTATTCATATATGTATTATGTGTTCCAAATATGAGCCAGATCGGATCACGAATCCCATTTTTGTGAATATCTCGACCATTGCGCCACTTAGCTGCGATTTTTTTCGTAGGTCGCTTTCTTTTCTTATATGTATTATGTGTTCCAAATATGAGACAAATCGGACCACAAATAAGATTTTTGTGAATATCTAGATCCTTGCGCCACCTAGCGGCGATCTTTTTCATAGGTTGCTTTCTATTCTTGTATGTATTGTGTGTTCCAAATATGAGCCAGATCGGATCACGAATCCCATTTTTGTGAATATCTCGACCATTGCGCCACTTAGCTGCGATTTTTTCGTAGGTCGCTTTCTTTTCTTGTATGTATTATGTGCTTCAAACATGAGCCAAATCGGACCACAAATACGATTTTTGTGAATATCTCGATCCTTGTGCCCCATAGCGGGATTTTTTTTCATACGTCGCTTTCTATTCTTATATGTATTATGTGTTCCAAATATGAGATAAATCGGCCCACAAATACGATTTTTGTGAAAATCTCGATCCTTGCGCCACCTAGCGGCGATTTTTTTCATACGTCGCTTTCTATTCATGTATGTATTACGTGTCCAAATATGAGCCAAAATCGGACCACAAATACGATTTTTGTGAATATCTCGACCCTTGCGCCACCCAGCGGCGATTTTGTTTCATGGGTCGCTTTCTACACTTGCATGTATTATGTGTTCCAAATATGAGCCAAATCGGACCACAAATACGATTTTTGTGAATATCTGGATCCTTGCGCAACCTAGTGGCGAGTTTTTTCATATGTCGCTTTTTATTCATGTATGTATTATGTGTTCCAAATATGAGACAAATACTATTTTTGTGAATATCTCGATCCTTGCCCCACCTAGCGGAGATTTTTTTCATGGGTCGCTTTCTATTCTTATATGTATTATGTGTTCCAAATATGAGATAAATCGGACCACAAATACGATTTTTGTGAAAATATCGATCCTTGCGCCACTTAGTGGCGATTTTCTTTCATGGGTCGCTTTCTACACTTGCATTTATTATGTGTTCCAAATATGAGCCACATCGGACACACAAATACGATTTTTGTGAATATCTGGATCCTTGCGCCACCTAGTGGCGAATTTTTTCATATGTCGCTTTTTATTCATGTATGTATTATGTGTTCCAAATATGAGCCAGATCGGATCACAAATACGATTTTTGTGAAAATATCGATCCTTGCGCCACCTAGCGGCGCTTTTTTTCATACGTCGCTTTCTATTCATGTATGTATTATGTGTTCCAAATATGAGCCAAAATCGGACCACAAATACGATTTTTGTGAATATCTCGACCCTTGCGCCACCTAGTGGCGATTTTCTTTCATGGGTCGCTTTCTACACTTGCATTTATTATGTGTTCCAAATATGAGCCACATCGGACACACAAATACGATTTTTGTGAATATCTGGATCCTTGCGCCACCTAGTGGCGAATTTTTTCATATGTCGCTTTTTATTCATGTATGTATTATGTGTTCCAAATATGAGCCAGATCGGATCACAAATACGATTTTTGTGAAAATATCGATCCTTGCGCCACCTAGCGGCGCTTTTTTTCATACGTCGCTTTCTATTCATGTATGTATTATGTGTTCCAAATATGAGCCAAAATCGGACCACAAATACGATTTTTGTGAATATCTCGACCCTTGCGCCACCTAGTGGCGATTTTCTTTCATGGGTCGCTTTCTACACTTGCATTTATTATGTGTTCCAAATATGAGCCACATCGGACACACAAATACGATTTTTGTGAATATCTGGATCCTTGCGCCACCTAGTGGCGAATTTTTTCATATGTCGCTTTTTATTCATGTATGTATTATGTGTTCCAAATATGAGCCAGATCGGATCACAAATACATTTTTGTGAATATCTCGATCCTTGCCCCACCTAGAGGCGATTTTTTTCATGGGTCGCTTTCTATTATATGTATTATGTGTTCTAAATATGAGCTAAATCGGACCACAAATAAAATTTTTGTGGATATCTCGATCCTTGTGCCACCTAGCGGCGATTTTTTTCGTACGTCACTTTCTATTCATATCTGTATTATGTGTTCCAAATATAAGCCAGATTGGATCACAAATACGATTTTTGTGAATATCTCGGTCCTTGCGCCACCTAGCGCCGATTTTTTTCATACGTCGCTTTCTATTCATGTATGTATTATGTGTTCCCAATATAAGCCAAATCGGACCACAAATACAATTTTTGTGAATATCTCGATCCTTGCGCCACCTAGCTGCGATTTTTCTCATGGCTCGCTTTCTATTCTTATATGTATTATGTGTTCCAAATATGAGCTAAATCGGATCACGAATTCGATTTTTGTGAATATCTCGGTCCTTGCGCCACCTAGCAGCGATTTTTTTCATACGTCGCTTTCTATTCGTGTATGTATTATGTGTTGCAAATATGAGCCAAATCGGACCACAAATACGATTTTTGTAAATATCTCGATCCTTGCGCCACCTAGCGGCGATTTTTTTCATGGCTCGCTTTCTATCCTTATATGTATTATGTGTTCCAAATATGAGCCAAATCGGACACAAATAAGATTTTTGTGAATTTTTCGACCATTGCGCCACTTAGCTGCGATTTTTTTCATAGGTCGCTTTCTATTCTTGTATGTATTATGTGTTCCAAATATGAGCCAGATCGGATTACGAATTCGATTTTTGTGAATATCTCGACCATTGCGCCACTTAGCTGCGATTTTTTTCGTAGGTCGCTTTCTTTTCTTGTATGTATTATGTCTTCCAAATATGAGACAAATCGGACCACAAATAAGATTTTTGTGAATATCTAGATCTTTGCGCCACCTAGCGGCGATCTTTTTCATAGGTTGCTTTCTATTCTTGTATGTATTATGTGTTCCAAATATGAGCCAAATCGGACACAAATAAGATTTTTGTGAATATCTCGACCATTGCGCCACTTAGCTGCGATTTTTTTCATGGCTCGCTTTTTATTCTTATATGTATTATGTGTTCCAAATATGAGCCCGATCGGATCACGAATCCGATTTTTGTGAATATCTCGATCCTTGCGCGACCTAGCAGCGATTTTCTTTCATAGGTCGCTTTCTATACTTGAATGTATTATGTGTTCCAAATATGAGCCCAATCGGTCCACAAATACAATTTTTGTGAATATCTCGATCCTTGCTCCACCTAGGGGTGATTTTTTTCATAGGTCGCTTTCTCCTCTTGTATGTATTATGTGTTTCAAAAATGAGCCAAATTGGACCACAAATACGATTTTTGTGAACATCTCGATCCTTCTGCCACCTAGCGACGCTTTTTTTCATGTGCCGCTTTCTATTCTTTTATGTATTATGTGTTCCAAATATGAACCAAATCGGACCACAAATACAATTTTTGTGGATATCTCGATCCTTGCGCCACCTAGCGGCGATTTTTTTCATGGGCCGCTTTCTATTCTTATATGTATTATGTGTTCCAAATATGAGCTAAATCGGATCACGAATCCGATTTTTGTGAATATCTCGGTCCTTGCGCCACCTAGCAGCGATTTTTTCATACGTCGCTTTCTATTCATGTATGTATTATGTGTTGCAAATATGAGCCAAATCGGACCACAAATACGATTTTTGTGAATATCTCGATCCTTGCGCCACCTAGCGGCGATTTTTTTCATGGCTCGCTTTCTATTCTTATATGTATTATGTGTTCCAAATATGAGCTAAATCGGATCACGAATCCGATTTTTGTGAATATCTCGGTCCTTGCGCCACCTAGCGGCGATTTTTTTTGTACGTCGCTTTCTATTCATATATGTATTATGTGTTCCAAATATGAGCCAGATCGGATCACGAATCCCATTTTTGTGAATATCTCGACCATTGCGCCACT
The DNA here is from genome assembly GCF_040869045.1 of Eurosta solidaginis. Classification (NCBI taxonomy): domain Eukaryota; kingdom Metazoa; phylum Arthropoda; class Insecta; order Diptera; family Tephritidae; genus Eurosta; species Eurosta solidaginis. The sequence continues at coordinate 51,949,373 of NC_090324.1, forward strand.
TAGCTGCGATTTTTTTCGTAGGTCGCTTTCTTTTCTTATATGTATTATGTGTTCCAAATATGAGACAAATCGGACCACAAATAAGATTTTTGTGAATATCTAGATCCTTGCGCCACCTAGCGGCGATCTTTTTCATAGGTTGCTTTCTATTCTTGTATGTATTGTGTGTTCCAAATATGAGCCAGATCGGATCACGAATCCCATTTTTGTGAATATCTCGACCATTGCGCCACTTAGCTGCGATTTTTTCGTAGGTCGCTTTCTTTTCTTGTATGTATTATGTGCTTCAAACATGAGCCAAATCGGACCACAAATACGATTTTTGTGAATATCTCGATCCTTGTGCCCCATAGCGGGATTTTTTTTCATACGTCGCTTTCTATTCTTATATGTATTATGTGTTCCAAATATGAGATAAATCGGCCCACAAATACGATTTTTGTGAAAATCTCGATCCTTGCGCCACCTAGCGGCGATTTTTTTCATACGTCGCTTTCTATTCATGTATGTATTACGTGTCCAAATATGAGCCAAAATCGGACCACAAATACGATTTTTGTGAATATCTCGACCCTTGCGCCACCCAGCGGCGATTTTGTTTCATGGGTCGCTTTCTACACTTGCATGTATTATGTGTTCCAAATATGAGCCAAATCGGACCACAAATACGATTTTTGTGAATATCTGGATCCTTGCGCAACCTAGTGGCGAGTTTTTTCATATGTCGCTTTTTATTCATGTATGTATTATGTGTTCCAAATATGAGACAAATACTATTTTTGTGAATATCTCGATCCTTGCCCCACCTAGCGGAGATTTTTTTCATGGGTCGCTTTCTATTCTTATATGTATTATGTGTTCCAAATATGAGATAAATCGGACCACAAATACGATTTTTGTGAAAATATCGATCCTTGCGCCACTTAGTGGCGATTTTCTTTCATGGGTCGCTTTCTACACTTGCATTTATTATGTGTTCCAAATATGAGCCACATCGGACACACAAATACGATTTTTGTGAATATCTGGATCCTTGCGCCACCTAGTGGCGAATTTTTTCATATGTCGCTTTTTATTCATGTATGTATTATGTGTTCCAAATATGAGCCAGATCGGATCACAAATACGATTTTTGTGAAAATATCGATCCTTGCGCCACCTAGCGGCGCTTTTTTTCATACGTCGCTTTCTATTCATGTATGTATTATGTGTTCCAAATATGAGCCAAAATCGGACCACAAATACGATTTTTGTGAATATCTCGACCCTTGCGCCACCTAGTGGCGATTTTCTTTCATGGGTCGCTTTCTACACTTGCATTTATTATGTGTTCCAAATATGAGCCACATCGGACACACAAATACGATTTTTGTGAATATCTGGATCCTTGCGCCACCTAGTGGCGAATTTTTTCATATGTCGCTTTTTATTCATGTATGTATTATGTGTTCCAAATATGAGCCAGATCGGATCACAAATACGATTTTTGTGAAAATATCGATCCTTGCGCCACCTAGCGGCGCTTTTTTTCATACGTCGCTTTCTATTCATGTATGTATTATGTGTTCCAAATATGAGCCAAAATCGGACCACAAATACGATTTTTGTGAATATCTCGACCCTTGCGCCACCTAGTGGCGATTTTCTTTCATGGGTCGCTTTCTACACTTGCATTTATTATGTGTTCCAAATATGAGCCACATCGGACACACAAATACGATTTTTGTGAATATCTGGATCCTTGCGCCACCTAGTGGCGAATTTTTTCATATGTCGCTTTTTATTCATGTATGTATTATGTGTTCCAAATATGAGCCAGATCGGATCACAAATACATTTTTGTGAATATCTCGATCCTTGCCCCACCTAGAGGCGATTTTTTTCATGGGTCGCTTTCTATTATATGTATTATGTGTTCTAAATATGAGCTAAATCGGACCACAAATAAAATTTTTGTGGATATCTCGATCCTTGTGCCACCTAGCGGCGATTTTTTTCGTACGTCACTTTCTATTCATATCTGTATTATGTGTTCCAAATATAAGCCAGATTGGATCACAAATACGATTTTTGTGAATATCTCGGTCCTTGCGCCACCTAGCGCCGATTTTTTTCATACGTCGCTTTCTATTCATGTATGTATTATGTGTTCCCAATATAAGCCAAATCGGACCACAAATACAATTTTTGTGAATATCTCGATCCTTGCGCCACCTAGCTGCGATTTTTCTCATGGCTCGCTTTCTATTCTTATATGTATTATGTGTTCCAAATATGAGCTAAATCGGATCACGAATTCGATTTTTGTGAATATCTCGGTCCTTGCGCCACCTAGCAGCGATTTTTTTCATACGTCGCTTTCTATTCGTGTATGTATTATGTGTTGCAAATATGAGCCAAATCGGACCACAAATACGATTTTTGTAAATATCTCGATCCTTGCGCCACCTAGCGGCGATTTTTTTCATGGCTCGCTTTCTATCCTTATATGTATTATGTGTTCCAAATATGAGCCAAATCGGACACAAATAAGATTTTTGTGAATTTTTCGACCATTGCGCCACTTAGCTGCGATTTTTTTCATAGGTCGCTTTCTATTCTTGTATGTATTATGTGTTCCAAATATGAGCCAGATCGGATTACGAATTCGATTTTTGTGAATATCTCGACCATTGCGCCACTTAGCTGCGATTTTTTTCGTAGGTCGCTTTCTTTTCTTGTATGTATTATGTCTTCCAAATATGAGACAAATCGGACCACAAATAAGATTTTTGTGAATATCTAGATCTTTGCGCCACCTAGCGGCGATCTTTTTCATAGGTTGCTTTCTATTCTTGTATGTATTATGTGTTCCAAATATGAGCCAAATCGGACACAAATAAGATTTTTGTGAATATCTCGACCATTGCGCCACTTAGCTGCGATTTTTTTCATGGCTCGCTTTTTATTCTTATATGTATTATGTGTTCCAAATATGAGCCCGATCGGATCACGAATCCGATTTTTGTGAATATCTCGATCCTTGCGCGACCTAGCAGCGATTTTCTTTCATAGGTCGCTTTCTATACTTGAATGTATTATGTGTTCCAAATATGAGCCCAATCGGTCCACAAATACAATTTTTGTGAATATCTCGATCCTTGCTCCACCTAGGGGTGATTTTTTTCATAGGTCGCTTTCTCCTCTTGTATGTATTATGTGTTTCAAAAATGAGCCAAATTGGACCACAAATACGATTTTTGTGAACATCTCGATCCTTCTGCCACCTAGCGACGCTTTTTTTCATGTGCCGCTTTCTATTCTTTTATGTATTATGTGTTCCAAATATGAACCAAATCGGACCACAAATACAATTTTTGTGGATATCTCGATCCTTGCGCCACCTAGCGGCGATTTTTTTCATGGGCCGCTTTCTATTCTTATATGTATTATGTGTTCCAAATATGAGCTAAATCGGATCACGAATCCGATTTTTGTGAATATCTCGGTCCTTGCGCCACCTAGCAGCGATTTTTTCATACGTCGCTTTCTATTCATGTATGTATTATGTGTTGCAAATATGAGCCAAATCGGACCACAAATACGATTTTTGTGAATATCTCGATCCTTGCGCCACCTAGCGGCGATTTTTTTCATGGCTCGCTTTCTATTCTTATATGTATTATGTGTTCCAAATATGAGCTAAATCGGATCACGAATCCGATTTTTGTGAATATCTCGGTCCTTGCGCCACCTAGCGGTGATTTTTTTCATACGTCGCTTTCTATTCATGTATGTATTATGTGTTGCAAATATGAGCCAAATCGGACCACAAATACGATTTTTGTGAATATCTCGATCCTTGCGCCAGCTAGCGGCGATTTTTTTCATGGCTCGCTTTTTATTCTTATATGTATTATGTGTTCCAAATATGAGCTAAATCGGATCACGAATCCGATTTTTCTGAATATCTCGGTCCTTGCGCCACCTAGCAGCGATTTTTTTCATACGTCGCTTTCTATTCATGTATGTATTATGTGTTGCAAATATGAGGCAAATCGGACCATAAATACGATTTTTGTGAATATCTCGATCCTTGCGGCACCTAGCGGCGATTTTTTTCATGGCTCGCTTTCTATTCTTATATGTATTATGTGTTCCAAATATGAGCCAAATCGGACACAAATAAGATTTTTGTGAATTTCTCGACCATTGCGCCACTTAGCTGCGATTTTTTTCATAGGTCGCTTTCTATTCTTGTATGTATTATGTGTTCCAAATATGAGCCAGATCGGATCACGAATCCCATTTTTGTGAATATCTCGACCATTGCGCCACTTAGCTGCGATTTTTTTCGTAGGTCGCTTTCTTTTCTTGTATGTATTATGTGTTCCAAATATGAGACAAATCGGACCACAAATAAGATTTTTGTGAATATCTAGATCCTTGCGCCACCTAGCGGCGATTTTTTCATAGGTTGCTTTCTATTCTTGTATGTATTATGTGTTCCAAATATGAGCCAAATCGGACACAAATAAGATTTTTGTGAATTTCTCGACCATTGCGCCACTTAGCTGCGATTTTTTTCATAGGTCGCTTTCTATACTTGAATGTATTATGTGTTCCAGATATGAGCCAAATATCTCTATCCTTGCGCCACCTAGAGGCGATTTTTTCATAGGTCGCTTTCTCTTCTTGCATGTATTATGTGTTTCAAACATGAGCCAAATCGGGCCACAAATAGGATTTTTGTGAATATCTCGATCCTTGTGCCACCTAGCGGCGATTTTTTTCGTACGTCGCTTTCTATTCATATATGTATTATGTGTTCCAAATATGAGCCAGATCGGATCACGAATCCCATTTTTGTGAATATCTCGACCATTGCGCCACTTAGCTGCGATTTTTTTCGTAGGTCGCTTTCTTTTCTTATATGTATTATGTGTTCCAAATATGAGACAAATCGGACCACAAATAAGATTTTTGTGAATATCTAGATCCTTGCGCCACCTAGCGGCGATCTTTTTCATAGGTTGCTTTCTATTCTTGTATGTATTGTGTGTTCCAAATATGAGCCAGATCGGATCACGAATCCCATTTTTGTGAATATCTCGACCATTGCGCCACTTAGCTGCGATTTTTTCGTAGGTCGCTTTCTTTTCTTGTATGTATTATGTGCTTCAAACATGAGCCAAATCGGACCACAAATACGATTTTTGTGAATATCTCGATCCTTGTGCCACCTAGCGGGATTTGTTTTCACACGTCGCTTTCTATTCTTATATGTATTATGTGTTCCAAATATGAGATAAATCGGACCACAAATACGATTTTTGTGAAAATCTCGATCCTTGCGCCACCTAGCGGCGATTTTTTTCATACATCGCTTTCTATTCATGTATCTATTACGTGTCCAAATATGAGCCAAAATCGGACCACAAATACGATTTTTGTGAATATCTCGACCCTTGCGCCACCCAGCGGCGATTTTGTTTCATGGGTCGCTTTCTACACTTGCATGTATTATGTGTTCCAAATATGAGCCAAATCGGACCACAAATACGATTTTTGTGAATATCTGGATCCTTGCGCAACCTAGGGCGAGTTTTTTCATATGTCGCTTTTTATTCATGTATGTATTATGTGTTCCAAATATGAGACAAATACTATTTTTGTGAATATCTCGATCCTTGCCCCACCTAGCGGAGATTTTTTTCATGGGTCGTTTTCTATTCTTATATGTATTATGTGTTCCAAATATGAGCTAAATCGGACCACAAATAAAATTTTTGTGGATATCTCGATCCTTGTGCCACCTAGCGGCGATTTTTTTCGTACGTCGCTTTCTATTCTCATATGTATTATGTGTTCCAAATATGAGCCAGATCGGATCACAAATACGATTTTTGTGAATATATCGATCCTTGCGCCACCTAGCGGCGATCTTTTTCATAGGTTGCTTTCTATTCTTGTATGTATTATGTGTTCCAAATATGAGCCAAATCGGACACAAATAAGATTTTTGTGAATATCTCGACCATTGCGCCACTTAGCTGCGAATTTTTTCACGGCTCGCTTTTTATTCTTATATGTATTATGTGTTCCAAATATGAGCCCGATGGGATCACGAATCCGATTTTTGTGAATATCTCGATCCTTGCGCCACCTAGCAGCGATTTTCTTTCATAGGTCGCTTTCTATACTTGAATGTATTATGTGTTCCAAATATGAGCCCAATCGGTCCACAAATACGATTTTTGTTAATAGCCGTGTTTTTTAACACGCGCGTATACGTTTCGTTTGCGCGTGTTAAAAAACGCCTATCTTCGCTTAGATAATGCTTAGGAGACCCATCTAGCGGCTGTCGTTAGACAACTAGCTACAGCAACACGGTGTACCGAAAAGCGGAGACGCAACGCTCTGATGGCCATATGGTATAACATATAGCTGAATCAGTTGCGATGAATTGTGGACACACATAGAATACATAGAATTAGTGTAGAGGGTGACACAAAGACACATATTTCAGTTACATCTGAGTATAATGCGTATTGAAATTTAGTAGGACAAAATTTATGCGCAGCAATTTCAGAGGTGTATTTATAGTTTGTCCCTTAGCAGTCAATATAAAGTTTAAGCGTAAACGGATATACGCGTGTTAAAAAACACGGCTAATATCTCGATCCTTGCTCCACCTAGGGGCGACTTTTTTCACAGGTCGCTTTCTCCTCTTGTATATATTATGTGTTTCAAAGATGAGCCAAATCGGACTTCAAATACGATTTTTGTGAACATCTCGATCCTTGCGCCACCTAGCGGCGATTTTTTTCATACGTCGCTTTCTATTCATGTATGTATTATATGTTCCCAATATAAGCCAAGTCGGACCACAAATACGATTTTTGTGAATATCTAGATCCTTGCGCCACCTAGCGGTGATTTTTCTCATGGCTCGCTTTCTATTCTTATATGTATTATGTGTTCCAAATATGAGCTAAATCGGATCCCGAATCCGATTTTTGTGAATATCTCGGTCCTTGCGCCACCTAGCAGCGCTTTTTTTCATACGTCGCTTCCTATACTTGAATGTATTATGTGTTCCAAATATGAGCCCAATCGGTACACAAATACGATTTTTGTGAATATCTCGATCCTTGCTCCACCTAGGGGCGGTTTTTTTCATACGTCGCTTTCTATTCATGTATGTATTATGTGTTCCAAATATGAGCCATATCGGATCACAAATACTATTTTTGTGAATATCTCGATCCTTGCCCCACCTAGCGGAGATTTTTTTCATGGGTCCCTTTCTATTCTTATATGTATTATGTGTTCCAAATATGAGCTAAATCGGACCACAAATAAAATTTTTGTGGATATCTCGATCCTTGTGCCACCTAGCGGCGATTTTTTTCGTACGTCGCTTTCTATTCATATATGTATTATGTGTTCCAAATATGAGCCAGATCGGATCACAAATACGATTTTTGTGAATATCTCGATCCTTGCGCCACCTAGCGGCGATTTTTTTCATACGTCGCTTTCTATTCATGTATGTATTATATGTTCCCAATATAAGCCAAGTCGGACCACAAATACGATTTTTGTGAATATCTAGATCCTTGCGCCACCTAGCGGTGATTTTTCTCATGGCTCGCTTTCTATTCTTATATGTATTATGTGTTCCAAATATGAGCTAAATCGGATCCCGAATCCGATTTTTGTGAATATCTCGGTCCTTGCGCCACCTAGCAGCGCTTTTTTTCATACGTCGCTTCCTATACTTGAATGTATTATGTGTTCCAAATATGAGCCCAATCGGTACACAAATACGATTTTTGTGAATATCTCGATCCTTGCTCCACCTAGGGGCGGTTTTTTTCATAGGTCGCTTTCTCCTCTTGTATATATTATGTGTTTCAAAGATGAGCCAAATCGGACCTCAAATACGATTTTTGTGAACATCTCGATCCTTGCACCACCTAGCTGCGATTTTTTTCGTAGGTCGCTTTCTTTTCTTGTATGTATTATGTGTTCCAAATATGAGACAAATCGGACCACAAATAAGATTTTTGTGAATATCTAGATCCTTGCGCCACCTAGCGGCGATCTTTTTCATAGGTTGCTTTCTATTCTTGTATGTATTATGTGTTCCAAATATGAGCCAAATCGGACACAAATAAGATTTTTGTGAATATCTCGACCATTGCGCCACTTAGCTGCGATTTTTTTCATGGCTCGCTTTTTATTCTTATATGTATTATGTGTTCCAAATATGAGCCCGATCGGATCACGAATCCGATTTTTGTGAATATCTCGATCCTTGCGCGACCTAGCAGCGATTTTCTTTCATAGGTCGCTTTCTATACTTGAATGTATTATGTGTTCCAAATATGAGCCCAATCGGTCCACAAATACAATTTTTATGAATATCTCGATCCTTGCTCCACCTAGGGGTGATTTTTTTCATAGGTCGCTTTCTCTTCTTGTATGTATTATGTGTTTCAAAAATGAGCCAAATCGGACCACAAATACGATTTTTGTGAACAACTCGATCCTTGTGCTACCTAGCGACGATTTTTTTCATGTGCCGCTTTCTATTCTTTTATGTATTATGTGTTCCAAATATGAACCAAATCGGACCACAAATACAATTTTTGTGGATATCTCGATCCTTGCGCCACCTAGCGGCGATTTTTTTCATGGGCCGCTTTCTATTCTTAGATGTATTATGTGTTCCAAATATGAGCTAAATCGGATCACGAATCCGATTTTTGTGAATATCTCGGTCCTTGCGCCACCTAGCAGCGATTTTTTTCATACGTCGCTTTCTATTCATGTATGTATTATGTGTTGCAAATATGAGCCAAATCGGACCATAAATACGATTTTTGTGAATATCTCGATCCTTGCGCCACCTAGCGGCGATTTTTTTCAATGCTCGCTTTCTATTCTTATATGTATTATGTGTTCCAAATATGAGCTAAATCGGATCACGAATCCGATTTTTGTGAATATCTCGGTCCTTGCGCCACCTAGCGGTGATTTTTTTCATACGTCGCTTTCTATTCATGTATGTATTATGTGTTGCAAATATGAGCCAAATCGGACCACAAATACGATTTTTGTAAATATCTCGATCCTTGCGCCAGCTAGCGGCGATTTTTTTCATGGCTCGCTTTCTATTCTTATATGTATTATGTATTCCAAATATGAGCTAAATCGGATCACGAATCCGATTTTTGTGAATATCTCGGTCCTTGCGCCACCTAGCAGCGATTTTTTTCATACGTCGCTTTCTATTCATGTATGTATTATGTGTTGCAAATATGAGGCAAATCGGACCATAAATACGATTTTTGTGAATATCTCGATCCTTGCGCCACCTAGCGGCGATTTTTTTCATGGCTCGCTTTCTATTCTTATATGTATTATGTGTTCCAAATATGAGCCAAATCGGACACAAAGAAGATTTTTGTGAATTTCTCGACCATTGCGCCACTTAGCTGCGATTTTTTCATAGGTCGCTTTCTATTCTTATATGTATTATGTATTCCAAATATGAGCTAAATCGGATCACGAATCCGATTTTTGTGAATATCTCGGTCCTTGCGCCACCTAGCGGTGATTTTTTTCATACGTCGCTTTCTATTCATGTATGTATTATGTGTTGCAAATATGAGCCAAATCGGACCACAAATAAGATTTTTGTGAATATCTAGATCCTTGCGCCACCTAGCGGCGATCTTTTTCATAGGTTGCTTTCTATTCTTGTATGTATTATGTGTTCCAAATATGAGCCAAATCGGACACAAATAAGATTTTTGTGAATTTCTCGACCATTGCGCCACTTAGCTGCGATTTTTTTCGTAGGTCGCTTTCTTTTCTTGTGTGTATTATGTGTTCCAAATATGAGACAAATCGGACCACAAATACGATTTTTGTGAATATCTCGACCCTTGCTCCACATAGCGGCGATTTTCTTTCATGGGTCACTTTCTACACTTGCATGTATTATGTGTTCCAAATATGAGCCAAAATCGGACCACAAATACGATTTTTGTGAATATCTCGACCCTTGCGCCACCTAGTGGCGATTTTCTTTCATGGGTCGCTTTCTACACTTGCATGTATTATGTGTTCCAAATATGAGCCAAATCGGACCACAAATACGATTTTTGTGAATATCTGGATCCTTGCGCCACCTAGTGGCGAATTTTTTCATATGTCGCTTTTTATTCATGTATGTATTATGTGTTCCAAATATGAGCCAGATCGGATCACAAATACTATTTTTGTGAATATCTCGATCCTTGCCCCACCTAGAGGCGATTTTTTCATGGGTCGCTTTCTATTATATGTATTATGTGTTCCAAATATGAGCCAAATCGGACACAAATAAGATTTTTGTGAATATCTCGATCCTTGCGCCACCTAGCGGCGATTTTTCTCATGGCTCGCTTTCTATTCTTATATGTATTATGTGTTCCAAATGTGAGCTAAATCGGACCACAAATAAAATTTTTGTGGATATCTCGATCCTTGTGCCACCTAGCGGCGCTAGGTACGTCGCTTTCTATTCATATCTGTATTATGTGTTCCAAATATGAGCCAGATCGGATCACAAATACGATTTTTGTGAATATCTCGGTCTTTGCGCCACCTAGGGGCGATTTTTTTCATACGTCGCTTTCTATTCATGTATGTATTATGTGTTCCCAATATAAGCCAAATCGGACCACAAATACAATTTTTGTGAATATCTCGATCCTTGCGCCATCTAGCTGCGATTTTTCTCATGGCTCGCTTTCTATTCTTATATGTATTATGTGTTCCAAATATGAGCTAAATCGGATCACGAATCCGATTTTTGTGAATATCTCGGTCCTTGCGCCACCTAGCAGCGATTTTTTTCATACGTCGCTTTCTATTCATGTATGTATTATGTGTTGCAAATATGAGCCAAATCGGACCACAAATACGATTTTTGTGAATATCTCGATCCTTGCGCCACCTAGCGGCGATCTTTTTCATAGGTTGCTTTCTATTCTTGTATGTATTATGTGTTCCAAATATTAGCCAAATCGGACACAAATAAGATTTTTGTGAATATCTCGATCCTTGCGCCACCTAGCGCCGATTTTTCTCATGGCTCGCTTTCTATTCTTATATGTATTATGTGTTCCAAATGTGAGCTAAATCGGACCACAAATACGATTTTGTGAAAATCTCGATCTTTGCGCCACCTAGCGGCGATTTTTTTCATACGTTGCTTTCTATTCATGTATGTATTATGTGTTCCAAATATGAGCCAAAATCGGCCAACAAATACGACTTTTGTGAATATATCGACCCTTGCTCCACCTAGCGGCGATTTTCTTTCATGGGTCACTTTCTACACTTGCATGTATTATGTGTTCCAAATATGAGCCAAAATCGGACCACAAATACGATTTTTGTGAATATCTCGACCCTTGCGCCACCTAGTGGCGATTTTCTTTCATGGGTCGCTTTCTACACTTGCATGTATTATGTGTTCCAAATATGAGCCAAATCGGACCACAAATAGGATTTTTGTGAATATCTAGATCTTTGCGCCACCTAGCTGCGATTTTTTTCATGGCTCGCTTTTTATTCTTATATGTATTATGTGTTCCAAATATGAGCCCGATCGGATCACGATTCCGATTTTTGTGAATATCTCGATCCTTGCGCGACCTAGCAGCGATTTTCTTTCATAGGTCGCTTTCTATACTTGAATGTATTATGTGTTCCAAATATGAGCCCAATCGGTCCACAAATACAATTTTTGTGAAAATCTCGATCTTTGCGCCACCTAGCGGCGATTTTTTTCATACGTTGCTTTCTATTCATGTATGTATTATGTGTTCCAAATATGAGCCAAAATCGGCCAACAAATACGACTTTTGTGAATATATCGACCCTTGCTCCACCTAGCGGCGATTTTCTTTCATGGGTCACTTTCCACACTTGCATGTATTATGTGTTCCAAATATGAGCCAAAATCGGACCACAAATACGATTTTTGTGAATATCTCGACCCTTGCGCCACCTAGTGGCGATTTTCTTTCATGGGTCGCTTTCTACACTTGCATGTATTATGTGTTCCAAATATGAGCCACATCGGACACACAAATACGATTTTTGTGAATATCTGGATCCTTGCGCCACCTAGTGGCGAATTTTTTCATATGTCGCTTTTTATTCATGTATGTATTATGTGTTCCAAATATGAGCCAGATCGGATCACAAATACGATTTTTGTGAAATATCGATCCTTGCGCCACCTAGCGGCGCTTTTTTTCATACGTCGCTTTCTATTCATGTATGTATTATGTGTTCCAAATATGAGCCAAAATCGGACCACAAATACGATTTTTGTGAATATCTCGACCCTTGCGCCACCTAGTGGCGATTTTCTTTCATGGGTCGCTTTCTACACTTGCATTTATTATGTGTTCCAAATATGAGCCACATCGGACACACAAATACGATTTTTGTGAATATCTGGATCCTTGCGCCACCTAGTGGCGAATTTTTTCATATGTCGCTTTTTATTCATGTATGTATTATGTGTTCCAAATATGAGCCAGATCGGATCACAAATACTATTTTTGTGAATATCTCGATCCTTGCCCCACCTAGAGGCGATTTTTTTCATGGGTCGCTTTCTATTATATGTATTATGTGTTCCAAATATGAGCTAAATCGGACCACAAATAAAATTTTTGTGGATATCTCGATCCTTGTGCCACCTAGCGGCGATTTTTTTCGTACGTCACTTTCTATTCATATCTGTATTATGTGTTCCAAATATAAGCCAGATTGGATCACAAATACGATTTTTGTGAATATCTCGGTCCTTGCGCCACCTAGCGCCGATTTTTTTCATACGTCGCTTTCTATTCATGTATGTATTATGTGTTCCCAATATAAGCCAAATCGGACCACAAATACAATTTTTGTGAATATCTCGATCCTTGCGCCACCTAGCTGCGATTTTTCTCATGGCTCGCTTTCTATTCTTATATGTATTATGTGTTCCAAATATGAGCTAAATCGGATCACGAATTCGATTTTTGTGAATATCTCGGTCCTTGCGCCACCTAGCAGCGATTTTTTTCATACGTCGCTTTCTATTCGTGTATGTATTATGTGTTGCAAATATGAGCCAAATCGGACCACAAATACGATTTTTGTAAATATCTCGATCCTTGCGCCACCTAGCGGCGATTTTTTTCATGGCTCGCTTTCTATCCTTATATGTATTATGTGTTCCAAATATGAGCCAAATCGGACACAAATAAGATTTTTGTGAATTTCTCGACCATTGCGCCACTTAGCTGCGATTTTTTTCATAGGTCGCTTTCTATTCTTGTATGTATTATGTGTTCCAAATATGAGCCAGATCGGATTACGAATTCGATTTTTGTGAATATCTCGACCATTGCGCCACTTAGCTGCGATTTTTTTCGTAGGTCGCTTTCTTTTCTTGTATGTATTATGTGTTCCAAATATGAGACAAATCGGACCACAAATAAGATTTTTGTGAATATCTAGATCTTTGCGCCACCTAGCGGCGATCTTTTTCATAGGTTGCTTTCTATTCTTGTATGTATTATGTGTTCCAAATATGAGCCAAATCGGACACAAATAAGATTTTTGTGAATATCTCGACCATTGCGCCACTTAGCTGCGATTTTTTTCATGGCTCGCTTTTTATTCTTATATGTATTATGTGTTCCAAATATGAGCCCGATCGGATCACGAATCCGATTTTTGTGAATATCTCGATCCTTGCGCGACCTAGCAGCGATTTTCTTTCATAGGTCGCTTTCTATACTTGAATGTATTATGTGTTCCAAATATGAGCCCAATCGGTCCACAAATACAATTTTTGTGAATATCTCGATCCTTGCTCCACCTAGGGGTGATTTTTTTCATAGGTCGCTTTCACCTCTTGTATGTATTATGTGTTTCAAAAATGAGCCAAATTGGACCACAAATACGATTTTTGTGAACATCTCGATCCTTCTGCCACCTAGCGACGCTTTTTTTCATGTGCCGCTTTCTATTCTTTTATGTATTATGTGTTCCAAATATGAACCAAATCGGACCACAAATACAATTTTTGTGGATATCTCGATCCTTGGGCCACCTAGCGGCGATTTTTTTCATGGGCCGCTTTCTATTCTTATATGTATTATGTGTTCCAAATATGAGCTAAATCGGATCACGAATCCGATTTTTGTGAATATCTCGGTCCTTGCGCCACCTAGCAGCGATTTTTTCATACGTCGCTTTCTATTCATGTATGTATTACGTGTTGCAAATATGAGCCAAATCGGACCACAAATACGATTTTTGTGAATATCTCGATCCTTGCGCCACCTAGCGGCGATTTTTTTCATGGCTCGCTTTCTATTCTTATATGTATTATGTGTTCCAAATATGAGCTAAATCGGATCACGAATCCGATTTTTGTGAATATCTCGGTCCTTGCGCCACCTAGCGGTGATTTTTTTCATACGTCGCTTTCTATTCATGTATGTATTATGTGTTGCAAATATGAGCCAAATCGGACCACAAATACGATTTTTGTGAATATCTCGATCCTTGCGCCAGCTAGCGGCGATTTTTTTCATGGCTCGCTTTCTATTCTTATATGTATTATGTGTTCCAAATATGAGCTAAATCGGATCACGAATCCGATTTTTCTGAATATCTCGGTCCTTGCGCCACCTAGCAGCGATTTTTTTCATACGTCGCTTTCTATTCATGTATGTATTATGTGTTGCAAATATGAGGCAAATCGGACCATAAATACGATTTTTGTGAATATCTCGATCCTTGCGGCACCTAGCGGCGATTTTTTTCATGGCTCGCTTTCTATTCTTATATGTATTATGTGTTCCAAATATGAGCCAAATCGGACACAAATAAGATTTTTGTGAATTTCTCGACCATTGCGCCACTTAGCTGCGATTTTTTTCATAGGTCGCTTTCTATTCTTGTATGTATTATGTGTTCCAAATATGAGCCAGATCGGATCACGAATCCCATTTTTGTGAATATCTCGACCATTGCGCCACTTAGCTGCGATTTTTTTCGTAGGTCGCTTTCTTTTCTTGTATGTATTATGTGTTCCAAATATGAGACAAATCGGACCACAAATAAGATTTTTGTGAATATCTAGATCCTTGCGCCACCTAGCGGCGATTTTTTCATAGGTTGCTTTCTATTCTTGTATGTATTATGTGTTCCAAATATGAGCCAAATCGGACACAAATAAGATTTTTGTGAATTTCTCGACCATTGCGCCACTTAGCTGCGATTTTTTTCATAGGTCGCTTTCTATACTTGAATGTATTATGTGTTCCAGATATGAGCCAAATATCTCTATCCTTGCGCCACCTAGAGGCGATTTTTTCATAGGTCGCTTTCTCTTCTTGCATGTATTATGTGTTTCAAACATGAGCCAAATCGGGCCACAAATAGGATTTTTGTGAATATCTCGATCCTTGTGCCACCTAGCGGCGATTTTTTTCGTACGTCGCTTTCTATTCATATATGTATTATGTGTTCCAAATATGAGCCAGATCGGATCACGAATCCCATTTTTGTGAATATCTCGACCATTGCGCCACTTAGCTGCGATTTTTTTCGTAGGTCGCTTTCTTTTCTTATATGTATTATGTGTTCCAAATATGAGACAAATCGGACCACAAATAAGATTTTTGTGAATATCTAGATCCTTGCGCCACCTAGCGGCGATCTTTTTCATAGGTTGCTTTCTATTCTTGTATGTATTGTGTGTTCCAAATATGAGCCAGATCGGATCACGAATCCCATTTTTGTGAATATCTCGACCATTGCGCCACTTAGCTGCGATTTTTTCGTAGGTCGCTTTCTTTTCTTGTATGTATTATGTGCTTCAAACATGAGCCAAATCGGACCACAAATACGATTTTTGTGAATATCTCGATCCTTGTGCCACCTAGCGGGATTTGTTTTCACACGTCGCTTTCTATTCTTATATGTATTATGTGTTCCAAATATGAGATAAATCGGACCACAAATACGATTTTTGTGAAAATCTCGATCCTTGCGCCACCTAGCGGCGATTTTTTTCATACGTCGCTTTCTATTCATGTATCTATTACGTGTCCAAATATGAGCCAAAATCGGACCACAAATACGATTTTTGTGAATATCTCGACCCTTGCGCCACCCAGCGGCGATTTTGTTTCATGGGTCGCTTTCTACACTTGCATGTATTATGTGTTCCAAATATGAGCCAAATCGGACCACAAATACGATTTTTGTGAATATCTGGATCCTTGCGCAACCTAGGGCGAGTTTTTTCATATGTCGCTTTTTATTCATGTATGTATTATGTGTTCCAAATATGAGACAAATACTATTTTTGTGAATATCTCGATCCTTGCCCCACCTAGCGGAGATTTTTTTCATGGGTCGTTTTCTATTCTTATATGTATTATGTGTTCCAAATATGAGCTAAATCGGACCACAAATAAAATTTTTGTGGATATCTCGATCCTTGTGCCACCTAGCGGCGATTTTTTTCGTACGTCGCTTTCTATTCTTATATGTATTATGTGTTCCAAATATGAGCCAGATCGGATCACAAATACGATTTTTGTGAATATATCGATCCTTGCGCCACCTAGCGGCGATCTTTTTCATAGGTTGCTTTCTATTCTTGTATGTATTATGTGTTCCAAATATGAGCCAAATCGGACACAAATAAGATTTTTGTGAATATCTCGACCATTGCGCCACTTAGCTGCGATTTTTTTCACGGCTCTCTTTTTATTCTTATATGTATTATGTGTTCCAAATATGAGCCCGATGGGATCACGAATCCGATTTTTGTGAATATCTCGATCCTTGCGCCACCTAGCAGCGATTTTCTTTCATAGGTCGCTTTCTATACTTGAATGTATTATGTGTTCCAAATATGAGCCCAATCGGTCCACAAATACGATTTTTGTTAATATCTCGATCCTTGCTCCACCTAGGGGCGACTTTTTTCACAGGTCGCTTTCTCCTCTTGTATATATTATGTGTTTCAAAGATGAGCCAAATCGGACCTCAAATACGATTTTTGTGAACATCTCGATCCTTGCGCCACCTAGCGGCGATTTTTTTCATACGTCGCTTTCTATTCATGTATGTATTATGTGTTCCAAATATGAGCCATATCGGATCACAAATACTATTTTTGTGAATATCTCGATCCTTGCCCCACCTAGCGGAGATTTTTTTCATGGGTCCCTTTCTATTCTTATATGTATTATGTGTTCCAAATATGAGCTAAATCGGACCGCAAATAAAATTTTTGTGGATATCTCGATCCTTGTGCCACCTAGCGGCGATTTTTTTCGTACGTCGCTTTCTATTCATATATGTATTATGTGTTCCAAATATGAGCCAGATCGGATCACAAATACGATTTTTGTGAATATCTCGATCCTTGCGCCACCTAGCGGCGATTTTTTTCATACGTCGCTTTCTATTCATGTATGTATTATATGTTCCCAATATAAGCCAAGTCGGACCACAAATACGATTTTTGTGAATATCTAGATCCTTGCGCCACCTAGCGGTGATTTTTCTCATGGCTCGCTTTCTATTCTTATATGTATTATGTGTTCCAAATATGAGCTAAATCGGATCCCGAATCCGATTTTTGTGAATATCTCGGTCCTTGCGCCACCTAGCAGCGCTTTTTTTCATACGTCGCTTCCTATACTTGAATGTATTATGTGTTCCAAATATGAGCCCAATCGGTACACAAATACGATTTTTGTGAATATCTCGATCCTTGCTCCACCTAGGGGCGGTTTTTTTCATAGGTCGCTTTCTCCTCTTGTATATATTATGTGTTTCAAAGATGAGCCAAATCGGACCTCAAATACGATTTTTGTGAACATCTCGATCCTTGCACCACCTAGCTGCGATTTTTTTCGTAGGTCGCTTTCTTTTCTTGTATGTATTATGTGTTCCAAATATGAGACAAATCGGACCACAAATAAGATTTTTGTGAATATCTAGATCCTTGCGCCACCTAGCGGCGATCTTTTTCATAGGTTGCTTTCTATTCTTGTATGTATTATGTGTTCCAAATATGAGCCAAATCGGACACAAATAAGATTTTTGTGAATATCTCGACCATTGCGCCACTTAGCTGCGATTTTTTTCATGGCTCGCTTTTTATTCTTATATGTATTATGTGTTCCAAATATGAGCCCGATCGGATCACGAGTCCGATTTTTGTGAATATCTCGATCCTTGCGCGACCTAGCAGCGATTTTCTTTCATAGGTCGCTTTCTATACTTGAATGTATTATGTGTTCCAAATATGAGCCCAATCGGTCCACAAATACAATTTTTATGAATATCTCGATCCTTGCTCCACCTAGGGGTGATTTTTTTCATAGGTCGCTTTCTCTTCTTGTATGTATTATGTGTTTCAAAAATGAGCCAAATCGGACCACAAATACGATTTTTGTGAACATCTCGATCCTTGTGCTACCTAGCGACGATTTTTTTCATGTGCCGCTTTCTATTCTTTTATGTATTATGTGTTCCAAATATGAACCAAATCGGACCACAAATACAATTTTTGTGGATATCTCGATCCTTGCGCCACCTAGCGGCGATTTTTTTCATGGGCCGCTTTCTATTCTTAGATGTATTATGTGTTTCAAATATGAGCTAAATCGGATCACGAATCCGATTTTTGTGAATATCTCGGTCCTTGCGCCACCTAGCAGCGATTTTTTTCATACGTCGCTTTCTATTCATGTATGTATTATGTGTTGCAAATATGAGCCAAATCGGACCATAAATACGATTTTTGTGAATATCTCGATCCTTGCGCCACCTAGCGGCGATTTTTTTCAATGCTCGCTTTCTATTCTTATATGTATTATGTGTTCCAAATATGAGCTAAATCGGATCACGAATCCGATTTTTGTGAATATCTCGGTCCTTGCGCCACCTAGCGGTGATTTTTTTCATACGTCGCTTTCTATTCATGTATGTATTATGTGTTGCAAATATGAGCCAAATCGGACCACAAATACGATTTTTGTGAATATCTCGATCCTTGCGCCAGCTAGCGGCGATTTTTTTCATGGCTCGCTTTCTATTCTTATATGTATTATGTATTCCAAATATGAGCTAAATCGGATCACGAATCCGATTTTTGTGAATATCTCGGTCCTTGCGCCACCTAGCAGCGATTTTTTTCATACGTCGCTTTCTATTCATGTATGTATTATGTGTTGCAAATATGAGGCAAATCGGACCATAAATACGATTTTTGTGAATATCTCGATCCTTGCGCCACCTAGCGGCGATTTTTTTCATGGCTCGCTTTCTATTCTTATATGTATTATGTGTTCCAAATATGAGCCAAATCGGACACAAAGAAGATTTTTGTGAATTTCTCGACCATTGCGCCACTTAGCTGCGATTTTTTCATAGGTCGCTTTCTATTCTTATATGTATTATGTATTCCAAATATGAGCTAAATCGGATCACGAATCCGATTTTTGTGAATATCTCGGTCCTTGCGCCACCTAGCGGTGATTTTTTCATACGTCGCTTTCTATTCATGTATGTATTATGTGTTGCAAATATGAGCCAAATCGGACCACAAATAAGATTTTTGTGAATATCTAGATCCTTGCGCCACCTAGCGGCGATCTTTTTCATAGGTTGCTTTCTATTCTTGTATGTATTATGTGTTCCAAATATGAGCCAAATCGGACACAAATAAGATTTTTGTGAATTTCTCGACCATTGCGCCACTTAGCTGCGATTTTTTTCGTAGGTCGCTTTCTTTTCTTGTGTGTATTATGTGTTCCAAATATGAGACAAATCGGACCACAAATACGATTTTTGTGAATATCTCGACCCTTGCTCCACCTAGCGGCGATTTTCTTTCATGGGTCACTTTCTACACTTGCATGTATTATGTGTTCCAAATATGAGCCAAAATCGGACCACAAATACGATTTTTGTGAATATCTCGACCCTTGCGCCACCTAGTGGCGATTTTCTTTCATGGGTCGCTTTCTACACTTGCATGTATTATGTGTTCCAAATATGAGCCAAATCGGACCACAAATACGATTTTTGTGAATATCTGGATCCTTGCGCCACCTAGTGGCGAATTTTTTCATATGTCGCTTTTTATTCATGTATGTATTATGTGTTCCAAATATGAGCCAGATCGGATCACAAATACTATTTTTGTGAATATCTCGATCCTTGCCCCACCTAGAGGCGATTTTTTCATGGGTCGCTTTCTATTATATGTATTATGTGTTCCAAATATGAGCCAAATCGGACACAAATAAGATTTTTGTGAATATCTCGATCCTTGCGCCACCTAGCGGCGATTTTTCTCATGGCTCGCTTTCTATTCTTATATGTATTATGTGTTCCAAATGTGAGCTAAATCGGACCACAAATAAAATTTTTGTGGATATCTCGATCCTTGTGCCACCTAGCGGCGCTAGGTACGTCGCTTTCTATTCATATCTGTATTATGTGTTCCAAATATGAGCCAGATCGGATCACAAATACGATTTTTGTGAATATCTCGGTCTTTGCGCCACCTAGGGGCGATTTTTTTCATACGTCGCTTTCTATTCATGTATGTATTATGTGTTCCCAATATAAGCCAAATCGGACCACAAATACAATTTTTGTGAATATCTCGATCCTTGCGCCATCTAGCTGCGATTTTTCTCATGGCTCGCTTTCTATTCTTATATGTATTATGTGTTCCAAATATGAGCTAAATCGGATCACGAATCCGATTTTTGTGAATATCTCGGTCCTTGCGCCACCTAGCAGCGATTTTTTTCATACGTCGCTTTCTATTCATGTATGTATTATGTGTTGCAAATATGAGCCAAATCGGACCACAAATACGATTTTTGTGAATATCTCGATCCTTGCGCCACCTAGCGGCGATCTTTTTCATAGGTTGCTTTCTATTCTTGTATGTATTATGTGTTCCAAATATTAGCCAAATCGGACACAAATAAGATTTTTGTGAATATCTCGATCCTTGCGCCACCTAGCGGCGATTTTTCTCATGGCTCGCTTTCTATTCTTATATGTATTATGTGTTCCAAATGTGAGCTAAATCGGACCACAAATACGATTTTTGTGAAAATCTCGATCTTTGCGCCACCTAGCGGCGATTTTTTTCATACGTTGCTTTCTATTCATGTATGTATTATGTGTTCCAAATATGAGCCAAAATCGGCCAACAAATACGACTTTTGTGAATATATCGACCCTTGCTCCACCTAGCGGCGATTTTCTTTCATGGGTCACTTTCTACACTTGCATGTATTATGTGTTCCAAATATGAGCCAAAATCGGACCACAAATACGATTTTTGTGAATATCTCGACCCTTGCGCCACCTAGTGGCGATTTTCTTTCATGGGTCGCTTTCTACACTTGCATGTATTATGTGTTCCAAATATGAGCCAAATCGGACCACAAATAGGATTTTTGTGAATATCTAGATCTTTGCGCCACCTAGCTGCGATTTTTTTCATGGCTCGCTTTTTATTCTTATATGTATTATGTGTTCCAAATATGAGCCCGATCGGATCACGATTCCGATTTTTGTGAATATCTCGATCCTTGCGCGACCTAGGAGCGCTTTTCTTTCATAGGTCGCTTTCTATACTTGAATGTATTATGTGTTCCAAATATGAGCCCAATCGGTCCACAAATACGATTTTTGTGAATATCTCGATCCTTGCTCCTCCTAGGGGCGATTTTTTTCATAGGTCGCTTTCTCCTCTTGTATGTATTATGGGTTTCAAAAATGAGCCAAATCGGACCACAAATACGATTTTTGTGAATATCTCGGTCCTTGCGCCACCTAGCGGTGATTTTTTTCATACGTCGCTTTCTATTCATGTATGTATTATGTGTTGCAAATATGAGCCAAATCGGACCACAAATACGATTTTTGTGAATATCTCGATCCTTGCGCCAGCTAGCGGCGATTTTTTTCATGGCTCGCTTTCTATTCTTATATGTATTATGTGTTCCAAATATGAGCTAAATCGGATCACGAATCCGATTTTTGTGAATATCTCGGTCCTTGCGCCACCTAGCAGCGATTTTTTCATACGTCGCTTTCTATTCATGTATGTATTATGTGTTGCAAATTTGAGCCAAATCGGACCACAAATACGATTTTTGTGAATATCTCGATCCTTGCGCCACCTAGCGGCGATTTTTTTCATGGCTCGCTTTCTATTCTTATATGTATTATGTGTTCCAAATATCAGCCAAATCGGACACAAATAAGATTTTTGTGAATTTCTCGACCATTGCGCCACTTAGCTGCGATTTTTTACATAGGTCGCTTTCTATTCTTGTATGTATTATGTGTTCCAAATATGAGCCAGATCGGATCACGAATCCCATTTTTGTGAATATCTCGACCATTGCGCCACTTAGATGCGATTTTTTTCGTAGGTCGCTTTATTTTCTTTTATGTATTATGTGTTCCAAATATGAGACAAATCGGACCACAAATAAGATTTTTGTGAATATCTAGATCCTTGCGCCACCTAGCGGCGATCTTTTTCATAGGTTGCTTTCTATTCTTGTATGTATTATGTGTTCCAAATATTAGCCAAATCGGACACAAATAAGATTTTTGTGAATTTCTCGACCATTGCGCCACTTAGCTGCGATTTTTTTCTTAGGTCGCTTTCTATACTTGAATGTATTATGTGTTCCAGATATGAGCCAAATATCTCTATCCTTGCGCCACCTAGAGGCAATTTTTTCATATGTCGCTTTCTCTTCTTGCATGTATTATGTGTTTCAAACATGAGCCAAATCGGGCCACAAATACGATCTTTGTGAATATCTCGATCCTTGTGCCACCTAGCGGCGATTTTTTTCGTACGTCGCTTTCTATTCATATATGTATTATGTGCTCCAAATATGAGCCAGATCGGATCACGAATCCCATTTTTGTGAATATCTCGATCCTTGCGCCACCTAGCAGCGATTTTCTTTCATAGGTCGCTTTCTATACTTGAATGTATTATGTGTTCCAGATGTGAGCCAAATATCTCTATCCTTGCGCCACCTAGAGGCGATTTTTTTCATAGGTCGCTTTCTCTTCTTGCATGTATTATGTGTTCCAAATATGAGCCAGATCGGATCACGAATCCCATTTTTGTGAATATCTCAACCCTTTCTCCACCTAGCGGCGATTTTCTTTCATGGGTCACTTTCTACACTTGCATGTATTATGTGTTCCAAATATGAGCCAAATCGGACCACAAATACGATTTTTGTGAATATCTGGATCCTTGTGCCACCTAGAGGCGAGTTTTTTCATATGTCGCTTTTTATTCATGTATGTATTATGTGTTCCAAATATGAGCCAGAACGGATCACAAATACGATTTTTGTGAATATCTCGATCCTTGCCCCACCTAGCGGCGATTTTTTTCATACGTTGCTTTCTATTCATGTATGTATTATGTGTTCCAAATATGAGCCAAAATCGGACCACAAATACGACTTTTGTGAATATCTCGACCCTTGCTCCACCTAGCGGCGATTTTCTTTCACGGGTCGCTTTCTACACTTGCATGTATTATGTGTTCCAAATATGAGCCAAATCGGACCACAAATACGATTTTTGTGAATATCTGGATCCTTGTGCCACCTAGAGGCGAGTTTTTTCATATGTCGCTTTTTATTCATGTATGTATTATGTGTTCCAAATATGAGCCAGAACGGATCAGAAATACGATTTTTGTGAATATCTCGACCCTTGCTCCACCTAGCGGCGATTTTCTTTCATGGGTCGCTTTCTACACTTGCATGTATTATGTGTTCCAAATATGAGCCAAATCGGACCACAAATACGATTTTTGTGAATATCTGGATCCTTGTGCCACCTAGAGGCGAGTTTTTTCATATGTCGCTTTTTATTCATGTATGTATTATGTGTTCCAAATATGAGCCAGATCGGATCACAAATACGATTTTTGTGAATATCTCGGTCCTTGCGCCACCTAGCGGCGATTTTTTTCATACGTCGCTTTCTATTCATGTATGTATTATGTGTTCCAAATATGAGCAAGATCGGATCACGAATCCGATTTTTGTGAATATCTCGATCCTTGCCCCACCTAGCGGCGATTTTTTTCATGGGTCGGTTGCTTTCTATTCTTATATGTATTATGTGTTCCAAATATGAGACAAATCGGACCACAAATAAGATTTTTGTGAATATCTCGATCCTTGCGCCACCTAGCGGCGATCTTTTTCATAGGTTGCTTTCTATTCTTGTATGTATTATGTGTTCCAAATATGAGCCAAATCGGACACAAATAAGATTTTTGTGAATATCTCGACCATTGCGCCACTTAGCTGCGATTTTTTTCATAGGTCGCTTTCTATTCTTGTATATATTGTGTGTTCCAAATATGAGCCAGATCGGATCACGAATCCGATTTTTGTGAATATCTCGATCCTTGCGACACCTAGCAGCGATTTTCTTTCATAGGTCGCTTTCTATACTTGAATGTATTATGTGTTCCAAATATGAGCCAAATCGGATTACAAATACGATTTTTGCGAATATCTCGATCGTTGTGCCACCTAGCGGCGATTTTTTTCGTACGTCGATTTCTATTTATATATGTATTATGTGTTCCAAATATGAGCCAGATCGGATCGCAAATACGATTTTTGTGAATACCTCGATCCTTGCGCGACCTAGCGGCGATTTTTTTCATGGCTCGCTTCTATTCTTATATGTATTATGTGTTCCAAATATGAGCTAAATCGGATCACGAATCCGATTTTTGTGAATATCTCGATCCTTGCGCCACCAAGAGGCGATTTTTTTCATACGTCGCTTTCTATTCTTATATGTATTATGTGTTCCAAATATGAGCTAAATCGGACCACAAATACGATTTTTGTGAATATCTCGATCATTGCGCCACTTAGCTGCGAGTTTTTTTATAGGTCGCTTTCTATTCTTGTATGTATTATGTGTTCCAAATATGAGCCAAATCGGGCACAAATAAAATTTTTGTGAATTTCTCGACCATTGCGCCAAGTAGCTGCGATTTTTTTTATAGGTCGCTTTCTATTCATGTATGTATTATGTGTTCCAAATATGAACCAGATCGGATCACGAATCCGATTTTTGTGAATATCTCGATCCTTGCGCCACCTAGAGGCCATTTTTTTCGTACGTCGCTTTCTATTCATATATGCATTATGTGTTCCAAATATGAGCCAAATGGGACACAAATACGATTTTTGTGAATATTTCGATCCATGCGCCACCTAGCGGCGATTTTTTTCATACGTCGCTTTCTATTCTTATATGTATCACGTGTTCCAAATATGAGCTAAATCGGACCACAAATACAATTTTTGTGGATATCTCGGTCCCTTGCGCCACCTAGCGGCGATTTTTTTCATACGTCGCTTTCTATTCATGTATGTATTATGTGTTCCAAATATGAGCCAAATCGGATCACGAATCCGATTTTTGTGAATATCTCGATCCTTGCGCCACCTAGCGGCGATTTTTTTCATGGGTCGCTTTCTATTCTTATATGTATTATGTGTTTCAAATATGAGCTAAATCGGACCACAAATACAATTTTTGTGGATATCTCGGTCCTTGCGCCACCTAGCGGCGATTTTTTTCATACGTCGCTTTCTATTCATGTATGTATTATGTGTTCCAAATATGAGCCAAATCGGATCACGAATCCGATTTTTGTGAATATCTCGATCCTTGCGCCACCTAGAGGCGCTTTTTTTCATACGTCGCTTTCTATTCTTATATGTATTATGTGTTCCAAATATGAGCTAAATCGAACCAAAAATACGATTTTTGTGAATATCTCGATCCTTGCGCCACCTAGCGGCGATTTTCTTTCATAGGTCCTTTCTATACTTGAATTTATTATGTGATTCAAACATGAGCCAAATCGGACCACAAATACGATTTTTGCGAATATCTCGATCCTTGTGCCATCTAGCAGCGATTTTCTTTCATAGGTCGCTTTCTATACTTGAATGTATTATGTGTCCCAAATATGAGCCAAATCGGACCACAAATTTGATTTTTGCGAATATCTCGATCCTTGCGCCACCTAGCGGCGATTTTTTACGTACGTCGCTTTCTATTCATATATGTATTATTTGTTCCAAATATGAGCCAGATCGGATCACAAATACGATTTTTGTGAATACCTTGATCCTTGCGCGACCTAGCGGCGATTTTTTTCATGGCTCGCTTCTATTCTTATATGTATTATGTGTTCCAAATATGAGCTAAATCGGACCGCAAATACGATTTTTGTGAATATCTCGATCCTTGCGCCACCTAGCGGCGATTTTTTCATACGTCGCTTTATATTCATGTATGTATTATGTGTACCAAATATGAGCCAAAATCGGACCACAAATACGATTTTTGTGAATATCTCGATCCTTGCGCCACCTAGCAGCGATTTTCTTTCATAGGTCGCTTTCTATACTTGAATTTATTATGTGATTCAAACATGAGCCAAATCGGACCACAAATACGATTTTTGCGAATATCTCGATCCTTGTGCCACCTAGCGGCGATTTTTTTCGTACGTCGCTTTCTATTCATATATGTATTGTGTGTTCCAAATATGAGCCAGATCGGATCACAAATACAATTTTTGTGAATACCTCGATCCTAGCGCCACCTAGCGGCGATTTTTTTATGGCTCGCTTTCTATTCTTATATGTATTATGTGTTCCAAATATGAGCCAAAATCGGACCACAAATACGATTTTTGTGAATATCTCGATCCTTGCGCCACCTAGCAGCGATTTTTTTCGTACGTCGCTTTCTATTCATATATGTATTATGTGCTCGAAATATGAGCCAGATCGGATCACAAATACGATTTTTGCGAATATCTCGATCCGTGTGCCACCTAGCAGCGATTTTCTTTCATAGGTCGCTTTCTATACTTGAATGTATTATGTGTCCCAAATATGAGCCAAATCGGACCACAAATTTGATTTTTGCGAATATCTCGATCCTTGCGCCACCTAGCGGCGATTTTTTACGTACGTCGCTTTCTATTCATATATGTATTATATGTTGCAAATATGAACCAGATCGGATCACGAATCCGATTTTTGTGAATATCTCGATCCTTGCGCCACCTAGAGGCCATTTTTTTCGTACGTCGCTTTCTATTCATATATGTATTATGTGTTCCAAATATGAGCCAAATCGGACCACAAATACGATTTTTGTGAATATCTCGATCCATGCCCCACCTAGCGGCGATTTTTTTCATACTTCGATTTCTATTCTTATATGTATCACGTGTTCCAAACATGAGCTAAATCGGACCACAAATAAAATTGTTGTGGATATCTCGATCCTTGCGCCACCTAGCGGCGATTTTTTTCATGGGTCGATTTCTATTCTTATATGTATTATGTGTTTCAAATATGAGCTAACTCGGACCACAAATACAATTTTTGTTGATATCTCGGTCCTTGCGCCACCTAGCGGCGGTTTTTTCATACGTCGCTTTCTATTCATGTATCTATTATGTGTTTCAAATATGAGCCAAATCGGATCACGAATCCGATTTTTGTGAATATCTCGATCCTTGCGCCACCTAGCGGCGATTTTTTTCATGGGTTGCTTTCTATTCTTATATGTATTGTGTTTCAAATATGAGCTAACTCGGACCACAAATACAATTTTTGTGGATATCTCGATCCTTGCGCCACCTAGCGGCGATTTTTTTCATACGTCGGTTTCTATTCATGTATGTATTATGTGTTCCTAGTATGAACCAGATCGGATCACGAATACGATTTTTGTGAATATCTCGATCCTTGCGCCACCTAGAGGCCATTTTTTTCGTACGTCGCTTTCTATTCATATATGTATTATGTGTTCCAAATATGAGCCAGATCGGATCACAAATAAGATTTTTGTGAATATCTCGACCATTGCGCCACTTAGCTGCGATCTTTTTCATAGGTCGCTTTCTATTCTTGTATGTATTGTGTGTTCCAAATATGAGCCAGATCGGATCACGAATCCAATTTTTGTGAATATCTCGATCCTTGCGCCACATAGCAGCGATTTTCTTTCATTGGTCGCTTTCTATACTTGAATGTATTATGTGTCCCAAATATGAGCCAAATCGGACCACAAATTCGATTTTTGCGAATATCTCGATCCTTGCGCCACCTAGCGGCGCTTTTTTACGTACGTCGCTTTCTATTCATATATGTATTGTGTGTTCCAAATATGAGCCAGATCGGATCAAAAATACGATTTTTGTGAATACCTCGATCCTTGCGCCACCTAGCGGCGATTTTTTCATGGCTCGCTTTCTATTCTTATATGTATTATGTGTTCCAAATATGAGCTAAATCGGATCACGAATCCGATTTTTGTGAATATCTCGATCCTTGCGCCACCTAGAGGCGATTTTCTTTCATATGTCGCTTTCTCTTCTGGTATGTATTATGTGTTTCAAACATGAGCCAAATCGGACCACAAATACGATTTTTGTGAATATCTCGATCCTTGCGCCACCTAGCGGCGATTTTTTCATACGTTCCAAATATGAGCCAAAATCGGACCACAAATACGATTTTTGTGAATATCTCGATCCTTGCGCCACCTAGCAGCGATTTTCTTTCATAGGTCGCTTTCTATACTTGAATGTATTATGTGATTCAAACATGAGCCAAATCGGACCACAAATACGATTTTTGTGAATATCTCGATCCTTGCGCCACCTAGCGGCGATTTTTTCATACGTTCCAAATATGAGCCAAAATCGGACCACAAATACGATTTTTGTGAATATCTCGATCCTTGCGCCACCTAGCAGCGATTTTCTTTCATAGGTCGCTTTCTATACTTGAATGTATTATGTGATTCAAACATGAGCCAAATCGGACCACAAATAGGATTTTTGTCAATATCTCGATCATTGCGCCACCTAGCGGCGATTTTTTTCATACGTCGCTTTATATTCATGTCATCGGATCAAAAATACGATTTTTGTGAATACCTCGATCCTTGCACCACCTAGCGGCGATTTTTTCATGGCTCGCTTTCTATATATATATATGTATTATGTGTTCCAACTATGAGCTAAATCGGACCACAAATTTGATTTTTGCGAATATCTCGATCCTTGCGCCACCTAGCGGCGATTTTTTACGTACGTCGCTTTCTATTCATATATGTATTATTTGTTCCAAATATGAGCCAGATCGGATCACAAATACGATTTTTGTGAATACCTCGATCCTTGCGCGACCTAGCGGCGATTTTTTTCATGGCTCGCTTCTATTCTTATATGTATTATGTGTTCCAAATATGAGCTAAATCGGACCGCAAATACGATTTTTGTGAATATCTCGATCCTTGCGCCACCTAGCGGCGATTTTTTCATACGTCGCTTTATATTCATGTATGTATTATGTGTACCAAATATGAGCCAAAATCGGACCACAAATACGATTTTTGTGAATATCTCGATCCTTGCGCCACCTAGCAGCGATTTTCTTTCATAGGTCGCTTTCTATACTTGAATTTATTATGTGATTCAAACATGAGCCAAATCGGACCACAAATACGATTTTTGCGAATATCTCGATCCTTGTGCCACCTAGCGGCGATTTTTTTCGTACGTCGCTTTCTATTCATATATGTATTGTGTGTTCCAAATATGAGCCAGATCGGATCACAAATACAATTTTTGTGAATACCTCGATCCTAGCGCCACCTAGCGGCGATTTTTTTATGGCTCGCTTTCTATTCTTATATGTATTATGTGTTCCAAATATGAGCCAAAATCGGACCACAAATACGATTTTTGTGAATATCTCGATCCTTGCGCCACCTAGCAGCGATTTTTTTCGTACGTCGCTTTCTATTCATATATGTATTATGTGCTCGAAATATGAGCCAGATCGGATCACAAATACGATTTTTGCGAATATCTCGATCCGTGTGCCACCTAGCAGCGATTTTCTTTCATAGGTCGCTTTCTATACTTGAATGTATTATGTGTCCCAAATATGAGCCAAATCGGACCACAAATTTGATTTTTGCGAATATCTCGATCCTTGCGCCACCTAGCGGCGATTTTTTACGTACGTCGCTTTCCATTCATATATGTATTATATGTTGCAAATATGAACCAGATCGGATCACGAATCCGATTTTTGTGAATATCTCGATCCTTGCGCCACCTAGAGGCCATTTTTTTCGTACGTCGCTTTCTATTCATATATGTATTATGTGTTCCAAATATGAGCCAAATCGGACCACAAATACGATTTTTGTGAATATCTCGATCCATGCCCCACCTAGCGGCGATTTTTTTCATACTTCGATTTCTATTCTTATATGTATCACGTGTTCCAAATATGAGCTAAATCGGACCACAAATAAAATTGTTGTGGATATCTCGATCCTTGCGCCAGCTAGCGGCGATTTTTTTCATGGGTCGCTTTCTATTCTTATATGTATTATGTGTTTCAAATATGAGCTAACTCGGACCACAAATACAATTTTTGTTGATATCTCGGTCCTTGCGCCACCTAGCGGCGGTTTTTTCATACGTCGCTTTCTATTCATGTATCTATTATGTGTTTCAAATATGAGCCAAATCGGATCACGAATCCGATTTTTGTGAATATCTCGATCCTTGCGCCACCTAGCGGCGATTTTTTTCATGGGTTGCTTTCTATTCTTATATGTATTGTGTTTCAAATATGAGCTAACTCGGACCACAAATAAAATTTTTGTGGATATCTCGATCCTTGCGCCACCTAGCGGCGATTTT
The DNA here is from genome assembly GCF_040869045.1 of Eurosta solidaginis. Taxonomy (NCBI): domain Eukaryota; kingdom Metazoa; phylum Arthropoda; class Insecta; order Diptera; family Tephritidae; genus Eurosta; species Eurosta solidaginis. The sequence continues at coordinate 51,980,322 of NC_090324.1, forward strand.
TTTCATACGTCGGTTTCTATTCATGTATGTATTATGTGTTCCTAGTATGAACCAGATCGGATCACGAATACGATTTTTGTGAATATCTCGATCCTTGCGCCACCTAGAGGCCATTTTTTTCGTACGTCGCTTTCTATTCATATATGTATTATGTGTTCCAAATATGAGCCAGATCGGATCACAAATAAGATTTTTGTGAATATCTCGACCATTGCGCCACTTAGCTGCGATCTTTTTCATAGGTCGCTTTCTATTCTTGTATGTATTGTGTGTTCCAAATATGAGCCAGATCGGATCACGAATCCGATTTTTGTGAATATCTCGATCCTTGCGCCACATAGCGATTTTCTTTCATTGGTCGCTTTCTATACTTGAATGTATTATGTGTCCCAAATATGAGCCAAATCGGACCACAAATTCGATTTTTGCGAATATCTCGATCCTTGCGCCACCTAGCGGCGCTTTTTTACGTACGTCGCTTTCTATTCATATATGTATTGTGTGTTCCAAATATGAGCCAGATCGGATCAAAAATACGATTTTTGTGAATACCTCGATCCTTGCGCCACCTAGCGGCGATTTTTTCATGGCTCGCTTTCTATTCTTATATGTATTATGTGTTCCAAATATGAGCTAAATCGGATCACGAATCCGATTTTTGTGAATATCTCGATCCTTGCGCCACCTAGAGGCGATTTTCTTTCATATGTCGCTTTCTCTTCTGGTATGTATTATGTGTTTCAAACATGAGCCAAATCGGACCACAAATACGATTTTTGTGAATATCTCGATCCTTGCGCCACCTAGCGGCGATTTTTTCATACGTTCCAAATATGAGCCAAAATCGGACCACAAATACGATTTTTGTGAATATCTCGATCCTTGCGCCACCTAGCAGCGATTTTCTTTCATAGGTCGCTTTCTATACTTGAATGTATTATGTGATTCAAACATGAGCCAAATCGGACCACAAATACGATTTTTGTGAATATCTCAATCCTTGCGCCACCTAGCGGCGATTTTTTCATACGTTCCAAATATGAGCCAAAATCGGACCACAAATACGATTTTTGTGAATATCTCGATCCTTGCGCCACCTAGCAGCGATTTTCTTTCATAGGTCGCTTTCTATACTTGAATGTATTATGTGATTCAAACATGAGCCAAATCGGACCACAAATAGGATTTTTGTCAATATCTCGATCATTGCGCCACCTAGCGGCGATTTTTTTCATACGTCGCTTTATATTCATGTCATCGGATCAAAAATACGATTTTTGTGAATACCTCGATCCTTGCACCACCTAGCGGCGATTTTTTCATGGCTCGCTTTCTATATATATATATGTATTATGTGTTCCAACTATGAGCTAAATCGGATCACGAATCCGATTTTTGTGAATATCTCGATCCTTGCGCCACCTAGAGGCGATTTTCTTTCATATGTCGCTTTCTCTTCTGGTATGTATTATGTGTTTCAAACATGAGCCAAATCGGACCACAAATACGATTTTTGTGAATATCTCGATCCTTGCGCCACCTAGCGGCGATTTTTTCATACGTTCCAAATATGAGCCAAAATCGGACCACAAATACGATTTTTGTGAATATCTCGATCCTTGCGCCACCTAGCAGCGATTTTCTTTCATAGGTCGCTTTCTATACTTGAATGTATTATGTGATTCAAACATGAGCCAAATCGGACCACAAATACGATTTTTGTCAATATCTCGATCATTGCGCCACCTAGCGGCGATTTTTTTTTCATAGGTCGCTTTCTATTCTTGTATGTATTATGTGTTCCAAATATGAGCCAAAATCGGACCACAAATACGATTTTTGTGAATATACGATCCTTGCGCCACCTAGCAGCGATTTTCTTTCATAGGTCGCTTTCTGTACTTGAATGTATTATGTGATTCAAACATGAGCCAAATCGGACCACAAATACGATTTTTGCGAATATCTCGATCCTTGTGCCACCTAGCAGCGATTTTCTTTCATAGGTCGCTTTCTATACTTGAATGTATTATGTGATTCAAACATGAGCCAAATCGGACCACAAATACGATTTTTGTCAATATCTCGATCATTGCGCCACCTAGCGGCGATTTTTTTCATACGTCGCTTTATATTCATGTATGTATTATGTGTTCCAAATATGAGCCAAAATCGGACCACAAATACGATTTTTGTGAATATACGATCCTTGCGCCACCTAGCAGCGATTTTCTTTCATAGGTCGCTTTCTATACTTGAATGTATTATGTGATTCAAACATGAGCCAAATGGGACCACAAATACGATTTTTGCGAATATCTCGATTCTTGTGCCACCTAGCAGTGATTTTCTTTCATAGGTCGCTTTCTATACTTGAATGTATTATGTGATTCAAACATGAGCCAAATCGGACCACAAATATGATTTTTGTCAATATCTCGATCATTGCGCCACCTAGCGGCGATTTTTTTCATACGTCGCTTTATATTCATGTATGTATTATGTGTTCCAAATATGAGCCAAAATCGGACCACAAATACGATTTTTGTGAATATACGATCCTTGCGCCACCTAGCAGCGATTTTCTTTCATAGGTCGCTTTCTATACTTGAATGTATTATGTGATTCAAACATGAGCCAAATCGGACCACAAATACGATTTTTGCGAATATCTCGATGCTTGTGCCACCTAGCAGCGATTTTCTTTCATAGGTCGCTTTCTATACTTGAATGTATTATGTGATTCAAACATGAGCCAAATCGGACCACAAATACGATTTTTGTCAATATCTCGATCATTGCGCCACCTAGCGGCGATTTTTTTCATACGTCGCTTTATATTCATGTATGTATTATGTGTTCCAAATATGAGCCAAAATCGGACCACAAATACGATTTTTGTGAATATACGATCCTTGCGCCACCTAGCAGCGATTTTCTTTCATAGGTCGCTTTCTATACTTGAATGTATTATGTGATTCAAACATGAGCCAAATCGGACCACAAATATGATTTTTGCGAATATCTCGATCCTTGTGCCACCTAGCCGCAATTTTTTTCGTATGTCGCTTTCTATTCATATATGTATTATGTGCTCCAAATATGAGCCAGATCGGATCACAAATACGATTTTTGTGAATACCTCGATCCTTGCGCCACCTAGCGGCGATTTTTTTCATGGCTCGCTTTCTATTCTTATATGTATTATGTGTTCCAAATATGAGCTAAATCGGATCACGAATCCGATTTTTGTGAATATCTCGATCCTTGCGCCACCTAGAGGCGATTGTTTTCATACGTCGCTTTCTATTCATGTATGTATTATGTGTTCCAAATATGAGCCAAATCGGATCACGAATCCGATTTTTGTGAATATCTCGATCCTTGCGCCACCTAGCGGTGATTTTTTTTCATGCGTCGCTTTCGATTCATGTATGTATTATGTGTTCCAAATATGAACCAGATCGGATCACGAATCCGATTTTTGTGAATATCTCGATCCTTGCGCCACCTAGCGGTGATTTTTTTCATGCGTCGCTTTCGATTCATATATGTATTATGTGTTCCAAATATGAGCCAGGTCGGATCACAAATAAGATTTTTGTGAATATCTCGACCATTGCGCCACTTAGCTGCAATTTTTTTCATAGGTCGCTTTCTATTCTTGTATGTATTGTGTGTTCCAAATATGAGCCAGATCGGATCACGAATCCGATTTTTGTGAATATCTCGATCCTTGCGCCACATAGCAGCGATTTTCTTTCATAGGTCGCTTTCTATACTTGAATGTATTATGTGTCCCAAATATGAGCCAAATCGGACCACAAATTCGATTTTTGCGAATATCTCGATTCTTGCGCCTCCTAGCGGCGATTTTTTACGTACGTCGCTTTCTATTCATGTATGTATTATGTGTTCCAAATATGAGCCAGATCGGATCACAAATACGATTTTTGTGAATACCTCGATCCTTGCGCGACCTAGCGGCGATTTTTTCATGGCTCGCTTCTATTCTTATATGTATTATGTGTTCCAAATATGAGCTAAATCGGATCACGAATCCGATTTTTGTGAATATCTCGATCCTTGCGCCACCTAGAGGCGATTTTTTTCATACGTCGCTTTCTATTCTTATATGTATTATGTGTTCCAAATAGGAGCTAAATCGAACCACAAATACGATTTTTGTGAATATCTCGATCCTTGCGCCACCTAGCAGCGATTTTCTTTCATAGGTCGCTTTCTATACTTGAATTTATTATGTGATTCAAACATGAGCCAAATCGGACCACAAATTTGATTTTTGCGAATATCTCGATCCTTGCGCCACCTAGCGGCGCTTTTTTACGTACGTCGCTTTCTATTCATATATGTATTATTTGTTCCAAATATGAGCCAGATCGGATCACAAATACGATTTTTGTGAATACCTCGATCCTTGCGCGACCTAGCGGCGATTTTTTTCATGGCTCGCTTCTATTCTTATATGTATTATGTGTTCCAAATATGAGCTAAATCGGACCGCAAATACGATTTTTGTGAATATCTCGATCCTTGCGCCACCTAGCGGCGATTTTTTTCATACGTCGCTTTATATTCATGTATGTATTATGTGTTCCAAATATGAGTCAAAATCGGACCACAAATACGATTTTTGTGAATATCTCGATGCTTGCGCCACCTAGCAGCGATTTTCTTTCATAGGTCGCTTTCTATACTTGAATTTATTATGTGATTCAAACATGAGCCAAATCGGTCCACAAATACGATTTTTGCGAATATCTCGATCCTTGTGCCACCTAGCGGCGATTCTTTTCGTACGTCGCTTTCTATTCATATATATATTGTGTGTTCCAAATATGAGCCAGATCGGATCGCAAATACGATTTTTGTGAATACCTCGATCCTTGCGCCACCTAGTGCCGATTTTTTTATGGCTCGCTTTCTATTCTTATATGTATTATGTGTTCCAAATATTAGCCAAAATCGGATCACAAATACGATTTTTGTGAATATCTCGATCCTTGCGCCACCTAGCAGCGATTTTCTTTCATAGGTCGCTTTCTATACTTGAATGTATTATGTGATTCAAACACGAGCCAAATCGGACCACAAATACGATTTTTGTCAATATCTCGATCATTTCGCCACCTAGCGGCGATTTTTTTCATACGTCGCTTTATATTCATGTATGTATTATGTGTTCCAAATATGAGCCAAAATCGGACCACAAATACGATTTTTGTGAATATACGATCCTTGCGCCACCTAGCAGCGATTTTCTTTCATAGGTCGCTTTCTATACTTGAATGTATTATGTGATTCAAACATGAGCCAAATCGGACCACAAATACGATTTTTGCGAATATCTCGATCCTTGTGCCACCTAGCAGCGATTTTCTTTCATAGGTCGCTTTCTATACTTGAATGTATTATGTGATTCAAACATGAGCCAAATCGGACCACAAATACGATTTTTGTCAATATCTCGATCAGTGCGCCACCTAGCGGCGATTTTTTTCATATGTCGCTTTATATTCATGTATGTATTATGTGTTCCAAATATGAGCCAAAATCGGACCACAAATAAGATTTTTGTGAATATACGATCCTTGCGCCACCTAGCAGCGATTTTCTTTCATAGGTCGCTTTCTATACTTGAATGTATTATGTGATTCAAACATGAGCCAAATCGGACCACAAATACGATTTTTGCGAATATCTCGATCCTTGTGCCACCTAGCAGTGATTTTCTTTCATAGGTCGCTTTCTATACTTGAATGTATTATGTGATTCAACCATGAGCCAAATCGGACCACAAATACGATTTTTGTCAATATCTCGATCATTGCGCCACCTAGCGGCGATTTTTTTCATACGTCGCTTTATATTCATGTATGTATTATGTGTTCCAAATATGAGCCAAAATCGGACCACAAATACGATTTTTGTGAATATACGATCCTTGCGCCACCTAGCAGCGATTTTCTTTCATAGGTCGCTTTCTATACTTGAATGTATTATGTGATTCAAAAATGAGCCAAATCGGACCACAAATACGATTTTTGCGAATATCTCGATCATTGTGCCACCTAGCAGCGATTTTCTTTCATAGGTCGCTTTCTATACTTGAATGTATTATGTGATTCAAACATGAGCCAAATCGGACCACAAATATGATTTTTGTCAATATCTCGATCATTGCGCCACCTAGCGGCGATTTTTTTCATACGTCGCTTTATATTCATGTATGTATTATGTGTTCCAAATATGAGCCAAAATCGGACCACAAATACGATTTTTGTGAATACCTCGATCCTTGCGCCACCTAGCGGCGATTTTTTTCATGGCTCGCTTTCTATTCTTATATGTATTATGTGTTCCAAATATGAGCTAAATCGGATCACGAATCCGATTTTTGTGAATATCTCGATCCTTGCGCCACCTAGAGGCGATTGTTTTCATACGTCGCTTTATATTCATGTATGTATTATGTGTTCCAAATATGAGCCAAAATCGGTCCACAAATACGATTTTTGTGAATATACGATCCTTGCGCCACCTAGCAGCGATTTTCTTTCATAGGTCGCTTTCTATACTTGAATGTATTATGTGATTCAAAAATGAGCCAAATCGGACCACAAATACGATTTTTGCGAATATCTCGATCATTGTGCCACCTAGCAGCGATTTTCTTTCATAGGTCGCTTTCTATACTTGAATGTATTATGTGATTCAAACATGAGCCAAATCGGACCACAAATATGATTTTTGCGAATATCTCGATCCTTGTGCCACCTAGCCGCGATTTTTTTCGTACGTCGCTTTCTATTCATATATGTATTATGTGCTCCAAATATGAGCCAGATCGGATCACAAATACGATTTTTGTGAATACCTCGATCCTTGCGCCACCTAGCGGCGATTTTTTTCATGGCTCGCTTTCTATTCTTATATGTATTATGTGTTCCAAATATGAGCTAAATCGGATCACGAATCCGATTTTTGTGAATATCTCGATCCTTGCGCCACCTAGAGGCGATTGTTTTCATACGTCGCTTTCTATTCATGTATGTATTATGTGTTCCAAATATGAGCCAAATCGGATCACGAATCCGATTTTTGTGAATATCTCGATCCTTGCGCCACCTAGCGGTGATTTTTTTCATACGTCGCTTTCGATTCATGTATGTATTATGTGTTCCAAATATGAACCAGATCGGATCACGAATCCGATTTTTGTGAATATCTCGATCCTTGCGCCAACTAGAGGCCATTTTTTTCGTACGTCGCTTTCTATTCATATATGTATTATGTGTTCCAAATATGAGCCAGATCGGATCACGAATAAGATTTTTGTGAATATCTCGATCCTTGCGCCACATAGCAGCGATTTTCTTTCATAGGTCGCTTTCTATACTTGAATGTATTATGTGTCCCAAATATGAGCCAGATCGGATCACAAATACGATTTTTGTGAATACCTCGATCCTTACGCGACCTAGCGGCGATTTTTTCATGGCTCGCTTCTATTCTTATATGTATTATGTGTTCCAAATATGAGCTAAATCGGATCACGAATCCGATTTTTGTGAATATCTCGATCCTTGCGCCACCTAGAGGCGATTTTTTTCATACGTCGCTTTCTATTCTTATATGTATTATGTGTTCCAAATATGAGCTCAATCGAACCACAAATACGATTTTTGTGAATATCTCGATCCTTGCGCCACCTAGCGGCGATTTTTTCATGGCTCGCTTCTATTCTTATATGTATTATGTGTTCCAAATATGAGCTAAATCGGATCACGAATCCGATTTTTGTGAATATCTCGATCCTTGCGCCACCTAGAGGCGATTTTTTTCATACGTCGCTTTCTATTCTTATATGTATTATGTGTTCCAAATATGAGCTCAATCGAACCACAAATACGATTTTTGTGAATACCTCGATCCTTGCGCGACCTAGCGGCGATTTTTTTCATGGCTCGCTTCTATTCTTATATGTATTATGTGTTCCAAATATGAGCTAAATCGGATCACGAATCCGATTTTTGTGAATATCTCGATCCTTGCGCCACCTAGAGGCGATTTTTTTTCATACGTCGCTTTCTATTCTTATATGTATTATGTGTTCCAAATATGAGCTCAATCGAACCACAAATACGATTTTTGTGAATACCTCGATCCTTGCGCGACCTAGCGGCGATTTTTTCATGGCTCGCTTCTATTCTTATATGTATTATGTGTTCCAAATATGAGCTAAATCGGATCACGAATCCGATTTTTGTGAATATCTCGATCCTTGCGCCACCTAGAGGCGATTTTTTTCATACGTCGCTTTCTATTCTTATATGTATTATGTGTTCCAAATATGAGCTCAATCGAACCACAAATACGATTTTTGTGAATACCTCGATCCTTGCGCGACCTAGCGGCGATTTTTTTCATGGCTCGCTTCTATTCTTATATGTATTATGTGTTCCAAATATGAGCTAAATCGGATCACGAATCCGATTTTTGTGAATATCTCGATCCTTGCGCCAACTAGAGGCCATTTTTTTCGTACGTCGCTTTCTATTCATATATGTATTATGTGTTCCAAATATGAGCCAGATCGGATCACAAATAAGATTTTTGTGAATATCTCGACCATTGCGCCACTTAGCTGCAATTTTTTTCATAGGTCGCTTTCTATTCTTGTATGTATTGTGTGTTCAAAATATGAGCCAAATCGGACCACAAATTCGATTTTTGCGAATATCTCGATCCTTGCGCCCCCTAGCGGCGATTTTTTACGTACGTCGCTTTCTATTCTTATATGTATTATGTGTTCCAAATATGAGCTCAATCGAACCACAAATACGATTTTTGTGAATATCTCGATCCTTGCGCCACCTAGCGGCGATTTTCTTTCATAGGTCCTTTCTATACTTGAATTTATTATGTGATTCAAACATGAGCCAAATCGGACCACAAATACGATTTTTGCGAATATCTCGATCCTTGTGCCACCTAGCAGCGATTTTCTTTCATAGGTCGCTTTCTATACTTGAATGTATTATGTGTCCCAAATATGAGCCAAATCGGACCACAAATTTGATTTTTGCGAATATCTCGATCCTTGCGCCACCTAGCGGCGATTTTTTTACGTACGTCGCTTTCTATTCATATATGTATTATTTGTTCCAAATATGAGCCAGATCGGATCACAAATACGATTTTTGTGAATACCTCGATCCTTGCGCGACCTAGCGGCGATTTTTTTCATGGCTCGCTTCTATTCTTATATGTATTATGTGTTCCAAATATGAGCTAAATCGGACCGCAAATACGATTTTTGTGAATATCTCGATCCTTGCGCGACCTAGCGCCGATTTTTTTCATGGCTCGCTTCTATTCTTATATGTATTATGTGTTCCAAATATGAGCTAAATCGGACCGCAAATACGATTTTTGTGAATATCTCGATCCTTGCGCCACCTAGCGGCGATTTTTTTATGGCTCGCTTTCTATTCTTATATGTATTATGTGTTCCAAATATGAGCCAAAATCGGACCACAAATACGATTTTTGTGAATATCTCGATCCTTGCGCCACCTAGCAGCGATTTTCTTTCATAGGTCGCTTTCTATACTTAAATGTATTATGTGATTCAAACATGAGCCAAATCGGACCACAAATACGATTTTTTGCGAATATCTCGATCCTTGTGCCACCTAGCGGCGATTTTTTTCGTACGTCGCTTTCTATTCATATATGTATTATGTGCTCCAAATATGAGCCAGATCGGATCACAAATACGATTTTTGTTAATACCTCGATCCTTGCGCCACCTAGCGGCGATTTTTTTCATGGCTCGCTTTCTATTCTTATATGTATTATGTGTTCCAAATATGAGCTAAATCGGATCACGAATCCGATTTTTGTGAATATCTCGATCCTTGCGCCACCTAGAGGCGCTTGTTTTCATACGTCGCTTCTATTCATGTATGTATTATGTGTTCCAAATATGAGCCAAATCGGATCACGAATCCGATTTTTGTGAATATCTCGATCCTTGCGCCACCTAGCGGTGATTTTTTCATACGTCGCTTTCTATTCATGTATGTATTATATGTTGCAAATATGAACCAGATCAGATCACGATTCCGATTTTTGTGAATATCTCGATCCTTGCGCCACCTAGAGGCCATTTTTTTCGTACGTCGCTTTCTATTCATATATGTATTATGTGTTCCAAATATGAGCCAAATCGGACCACAAATACGATTTTTGTGAATACCTCGATCCATGCCCCACCTAGCGGCGCTTTTTTTCATACTTCGCTTTCTATTCTTATATGTATCACGTGTTCCAAATATGAGCTAAATCGGACCACAAATAAAATTGTTGTGGATATCTCGATCCTTGCGCCACCTAGCGGCGATTTTTTTTCGTGGGTCGCTTTCTATTCTTATATGTATTATGTGTTTCAAATATGAGCTAACTCGGACCACAAATACAATTTTTGTGGATATCTCGGTCCTTGCGCCACCTAGCGGCGATTTTTTTCATTACGTCGCTTTCTATTCATGTATGTATTATGTGTTTCAAATATGAGCCAAAATGGATCACGAATCCGATTTTTGTGAATATCTCGATCCTTGCGCCACCTAGCGGCGATTTTTTCATGGGTTGCTTTCTATTCTTATATGTATTATGTGTTTCAAATATGAGCTAACTCGGACCACAAATACAATTTTTGTGGATATCTCGATCCTTGCGCCACCTAGCGGCGATTTTTTTCATACGTCGGTTTCAATTCATGTATGTATTATGTGTTCCAAATATGAACCAGATCGGATCACGAATACGATTTTTGTGAATATCTCGATCCTTGCGCCACCTAGAGGCCATCTTTTTCGTACGTCGCTTTCTATTCATATATGTATTATGTGTTCCAAATATGAGCCAGATCGGATCACAAATCCGATTTTTGTGAATATCTCGATCCTTGCGCCACCTAGAGGCGATTTTCTTTCATATGTCGCTTTCTCTTGTGGTATGTATTATGTGTTTCAAACATGAGCAAAATCGGACCACAAATACGATTTTTGTGAATATCTCGATCCTTGCGCCACCTAGCGGCGATTTTTTCATACGTCGCTTTATATTCATATATGTATTGTGTGTTCCAAATATGAGCCAGATCGGATCAAAAATACGATTTTTGTGAATACCTCGATCCTTGCGCCACCTAGCGGCGATTTTTTCATGGCTCGCTTTCTATTCTTATATGTATTATGTGTCCAAATATGAGCTAAATCGGATCACAAATCCGATTTTTGTGAATATCTCGATCCTTGCGCCACCTAGAGGCGATTTTCTTTCATATGTCGCTTTTTCTTGTGGTATGTATTATGTGTTTCAAACATGAGCAAAATCGGACCACAAATACGATTTTTGTGAATATCTCGATCCTTGCGCCACCTAGCGGCGATTTTTTCATACGTCGCTTTATATTCATGTATGTATTGTGTGTTCCAAATATGAGCCAGATCGGTTCACGAATCCGATTTTTGTGAATATATCGATCCTTGCGCCACATAGCAGCGATTTTTCTTTCATAGGTCGCTTTCTATTCTTGAATGTATTATGTGTCCCAAATATGAGCCAAATCGGACCACAAATTCGATTTTTGCGAATATCTCGATCCTTGCGCCACCTAGCGGCGATTTTTTACGTACGTCGCTTTCTATTCATATATGTATTGTGTGTTCCAAATATGAGCCAGATCGGATCAAAAATACGATTTTTGTGAATACCTCGATCCTTGCGCCACCTAGCGGCGATTTTTTCATGGCTCGCTTTCTATTCTTATATGTATTATGTGTCCAAATATGAGCTAAATCGGATCACAAATCCGATTTTTGTGAATATCTCGATCCTTGCGCCACCTAGAGGCGATTTTCTTTCATATGTCGCTTTCTCTTGTGGTATGTATTATGTGTTTCAAACATGAGCAAAATCGGACCACAAATACGATTTTTGTGAATATCTCGATCCTTGCGCCACCTAGCGGCGATTTTTTCATACGTCGCTTTATATTCATGTATGTATTATGTGTTCCAAATATGAGCCAAAATCGGACCACAAATACGATTTTTGTGAATATCTCGATCCTTGCGCCACCTAGCAGCGATTTTCTTTCATAGGTCGCTTTCTATACTTGAATGTATTATGTGATTCAACCATGAGCCAAATCGGACCACAAATACGATTTTTGTCAATATCTCGATCCTAGCGCCACCTAGCGGCGATTTTTTTTCATGGCTCGCTTTCTATTCTTATATGTATTATGTGTTCCAAATATGAGCTAAATCGGATCACGAATCCGATTTTTGTGAATATTTCGATCCTTGCGCCACCTAGGTGCGATTTTTCATAGGTCGCTTTCTCCTCTTGTATGTATTATGTGTTTCAAAGATGAGCCAAATCGGATCACAAATACGATTTTTGTGAATACCTTGATCCTAGCGCCACCTAGCGGCGATTTTTTTCATGGCTCGCTTTCTATTCTTATATGTATTATGTGTTCCAAATATGAGCTAAATCGGATCACGAATCCGATTTTTGTGAATATCTCGATCCTTGCGCCACCTAGAAGCGATTGTTTTCATACGTCGCTTTCTATTCATGTATGTATTATGTGTTCCAAATATGAGCCAAATCGGTCCACAAATACGATTTTTGTGAATATCTCGATCCTTGCGCCACCTAGGAGCGATTTTTCATAGGTCGCTTTCTCCTCTTGTATGTATTATGTGTTTCAAAGATGAGCCAAATCGGATCACAAATACGATTTTTGTGAATACCTTGATACTAGCGCCACCTAGCGGCGATTTTTTCATGGCTCGCCTTCTATTCTTATATGTATTATGTGTTCCAAATATGAGCTAAATCGGATCACGAATCCGATTTTTGTGAATATCTCGATCCTTGCGCCACCTAGAGGCGATTGTTTTCATACGTCGCTTTCTATTCCTGTATGTATTATGTGTTCCAAATATGAGCCAAATCGGATCACGAATCCGATTTTTGTGAATATCTCGATCCTTGCGCCACCTAGCGGTGATTTTTTTCATACGTCGCTTTCTATTCATGTATGTATTATATTTTCCAAATATGAACCAGATCGGATCACGAATCCGATTTTTGTGAATATCTCGATCCTTGCGCCACCTAGAGGCCATTTTTTTCGTACGTCGCTTTCTATTCATATATGCATTATGTGTTCCAAATATGAGCCAAATCGGACCACAAATACGATTTTTGTGAATATCTCGATCCATGCGCCACCTAGCGGCGACATTTTTCATACGTCGCTTTCTATTCTTATATGTATCACGTGTTCCAAATATGAGCTAAATCGGACCACAAATACAATTTTTGTGGATATCTCGGTCCTTGCGCCACCTAGCGGCGATTTTTTTCATAAGTCGCTTTCTATTCATGTATGTATTATGTGTTCCAAATATGAGCCAAATCGGATCACGAATCCGATTTTTGTGAATATCTCGATCCTTGCGCCACCTAGCGGCGATTTTTTTTCATGGGTCGCTTTCTATTCTTATATGTATTATGTGTTTCAAATATGAGCTAACTCGGACCACAAATAAAATTTTTGTGGATATCTCGATCCTTGCGCCACCTAGCGGCGATTTTTTTCATACGTCGGTTTCTATTCATGTATGTATTATGTGTTCCAAATACGATTTTTGTGAATACCTCGATCCTTGCGCCACCTAGCGGCGATTTTTTCATGGCTCGCTTTCTATTCTTATATGTATTATGTGTCCAAATATGAGCTAAATCGGATCACGAATCCGATTTTTGTGAATATATCGATCCTTGCGCCACCTAGAGGCGATTTTCTTTCATATGTCGCTTTCTCTTGTGGTATGTATTATGTGTTTCAAACATGAGCAAAATCGGACCACAAATACGATTTTTTGTGAATATCTCGATCCTTGCGCCACCTAGCGGCGATTTTTTCATACGTTGCTTTATATTCATGTATGTATTATGTGTTCCAAATATGAGCCAAAATCGGACCACAAATACGATTTTTGTGAATATCTCTATCCTTGCGCCACCTAGCAGCGATTTTCTTTCATAGGTCGCTTTCTATACTTGAATGTATTATGTGATTCAAACATCAGCCAAATCGGATCGATTTTTGTCAATATCTCGATCATTGCGCCCCCTAGCGGCGATTTTTTACGTACGTCGCTTTATATTCATGTATGTATTATGTGTTCCAAATATGAGCCAAAATCGGACCACAAATACGATTTTTGTGAATATACGATCCTTGCGCCACCTAGCAGCGATTTTCTTTCATAGGTCGCTTTCTATACTTGAATGTATTATGTGATTCAAACATGAGCCAAATCGGACCACAAATACGATTTTTGCGAATATCTCGATCCTTGTGCCACCCAGCGGCATTTTTTTCGTACGTCGCTTTCTATTCATATATGTATTGTGTGTTCCAAATATGAGCCAAATCGGACCACAAATACGATTTTTGTGAATATCTCGATCCTTGCGCCACCTAGGTGCGATTTTTTTCATAGGTCGCTTTCTCCTCATGTATGTATTATGTGTTTCAAAGATGAGCCAAATCGGATCACAAATACGATTTTTGTGAATACCTTGATCCTAGCGCCACCTAGCGGCGATTTTTTTCATGGCTCGCTTTCTATTCTTATATGTATTATGTGTTCCAAATATGAGCTAAATCGGATCACGAATCCTATTTTTGTGAATTTCTCGATCCTTGCGCCACCTAGAGGCGATTGTTTTCATACGTCGCTTTCTATTCATGTATGTATTATGTGTTCCAAATATGAGCCAAATCGGTCCACAAATACGATTTTTGTGAATATCTCGATCCTTGCGCCACCTAGGTGCGATTTTTCATAGGTCGCTTTCTCCTCTTGTATGTATTATGTGTTTCAAAGATGAGCCAAATCGGATCACAAATACGATTTTTGTGAATACCTTGATCCTAGCGCCACCTAGCGGCGATTTTTTTCATGGCTCGCTTTCTATTCTTATATGTATTATGTGTTCCAAATATGAGCTAAATCGGGTCACGAATCCGATTTTTTGTGAATATCTCGATCCTTGCGCCACCTAGAGGCGATTGTTTTCATACGTCGCTTTCTATTCCTGTATGTATTATGTGTCCCAAATATGAGCCAAATCGGACCACAAATTCGATTTTTGCGAATATCTCGATCCTTGCGCCCCCTAGCGGCGATTTTTTACGTACGTCGCTTTCTATTCATATATGTATTATGTGTTCCAAATATGAGCCAGATCGGATCACAAATACGATTTTTGTGAATACCTCGATCCTTGCGCGACCTAGCGGCGATTTTTTCATGGCTCGCTTCTATTCTTATATGTATTATGTGTTCCAAATATGAGCTAAATCGGATCACGAATCCGATTTTTGTGAATATCTCGATCCTTGCGCCACCTAGAGGCGATTTTTTTCATACGTCGCTTTCTATTCTTATATGTATTATGTGTTCCAAATATGAGCTAAATCGAACCACAAATACGATTTTTGTGAATATCTCGATCCTTGCGCCACCTAGCGGCGATTTTCTTTCATAGGTCCTTTCTATACTTGAATTTATTATGGCGATTCAAACATGAGCCAAATCGGACCACAAATACGATTTTTGCGAATATCTCGATCCTTGTGCCACCTAGCAGCGATTTTCTTTCATAGGTCGCTTTCTATACTTGAATGTATTATGTGTCCCAAATATGAGCCAAATCGGACCACAAATTTGATTTTTGCGAATATCTCGATCCTTGCGCCACCTAGCGGCGATTTTTTACGTACGTCGCTTTCTATTCATATATGTATTATTTGTTCCAAATATGAGCCAGATCGGATCACAAATACGATTTTTGTGAATACCTCGATCCTTGCGCGACCTAGCGGCGATTTTTTTCATGGCTCGCTTCTATTCTTATATGTATTATGTGTTCCAAATATGAGCTAAATCGGACCGCAAATACGATTTTTGTGAATATCTCGATCCTTGCGCGACCTAGCGGCGATTTTTTTCATGGCTCGCTTCTATTCTTATATGTATTATGTGTTCCAAATATGAGCTAAATCGGACCGCAAATACGATTTTTGTGAATATCTCAATCCTTGCGCCACCTAGCGGCGATTTTTTACGTACGTCGCTTTCTATTCATATATGTATTATTTGTTCCAAATATGAGCCAGATCGGATCACAAATACGATTTTTGTGAATACCTCGATCCTTGCGCGATTTTTTTCATGGCTCACTTCTATTCTTATATGTATTATTTGTTCCAAATATGAGTCAAAATCGGACCACAAATACGATTTTTGTGAATATCTCGATGCTTGCGCCACCTAGCAGCGATTTTCTTTCATAGGTCGCTTTCTATACTTGAAATTTATTATGTGATTCAAACATGAGCCAAATCGGTCCACAAATACGATTTTTGCGAATATCTCGATCCTTGTGCCACCTAGCGGCGATTCTTTTCGTACGTCGCTTTCTATTCATATATATATTGTGTGTTCCAAATATGAGCCAGATCGGATCGCAAATACGATTTTTGTGAATACCTCGATCCTTGCGCCACCTAGCGGCGATTTTTTTATGGCTCGCTTTCTATTCTTATATGTATTATGTGTTCCAAATATGAGCCAAAATCGGACCACAAATACGATTTTTGTGAATATCTCGATCCTTGCGCCACCTAGCAGCGATTTTCTTTCATAGGTCGCTTTCTATACTTGAATTTATTATGTGATTCAAACATGAGCCAAATCGGTCAACAAATACGATTTTTGCGAATATCTCGATCCTTGTGCCACCTAGCGGCGATTCTTTTCGTACGTCGCTTTCTATTCATATATGTATTATGTGCTCCAAATATGAGCCAGATCGGATCACAAATACGATTTTTGTTAATACCTCGATCCTTGCGCCACCTAGCGGCGATTTTTTTCATGGCTCGCTTTCTATTCTTATATGTATTATGTGTTCCAAATATGAGCTAAATCGGATCACGAATCCGATTTTTGTGAATATCTCGATCCTTGCGCCACCTAGAGGCGCTTGTTTTCATACGTCGCTTCTATTCATGTATGTATTATGTGTTCCAAATATGAGCCAAATCGGATCACGAATCCGATTTTTGTGAATATCTCGATCCTTGCGCCACCTAGCGGTGATTTTTTCATACGTCGCTTTCTATTCATGTATGTATTATATGTTGCAAATATGAACCAGATCAGATCACGAATCCGATTTTTGTGAATATCTCATCCTTGCGCCACCTAGAGGCCATTTTTTCGTACGTCGCTTTCTATTCATATATGTATTATGTGTTCCAAATATGAGCCAAATCGGACCACAAATACGATTTTTGTGAATACCTCGATCCATGCCCCACCTAGCGGCGATTTTTTTCATACTTCGCTTTCTATTCTTATATGTATCACGTGTTCCAAATATGAGCTAAATCGGACCACAAATAAAATTGTTGTGGATATCTCGATCCTTGCGCCACCTAGCGGCGATTTTTTTCATGGGTCGCTTTCTATTCTTATATGTATTATGTGTTTCAAATATGAGCTAACTCGGACCACAAATACAATTTTTGTGGATATCTCGGTCCTTGCGCCACCTAGCGGCGATTTTTTCATACGTCGCTTTCTATTCATGTATGTATTATGTGTTTCAAATATGAGCCAAATCGGATCACGAATCCGATTTTTGTGAATATCTCGATCCTTGCGCCACCTAGCGGCGATTTTTTCATGGGTTGCTTTCTATTCTTATATGTATTATGTGTTTCAAATATGAGCTAACTCGGACCACAAATACAATTTTTGTGGATATCTCGATCCTTGCGCCACCTAGCGGCGATTTTTTTCATACGTCGGTTTCTATTCATGTATGTATTATGTGTTCCAAATATGAACCAGATCGGATCACGAATACGATTTTTGTGAATATCTCGATCCTTGCGCCACCTAGAGGCCATCTTTTTCGTACGTCGCTTTCTATTCATATATGTATTATGTGTTCCAAATATGAGCCAGATCAGATCACAAATAAGATTTTTGTGAATATCTCGACCATTGCGCCACTTAGCTGCGATCTTTTTCATAGGTCGCTTTCTATTCTTGTATGTATTGTGTGTTCCAAATATGAGCCAGATCGGATCACGAATCCGATTTTTGTGAATATCTCGATCCTTGCGCCACATAGCAGCGATTTTCTTTCATAGGTCGCTTTCTATACTTGAATGTATTATGTGTCCCAAATATGAGCCAAATCGAACTACAAATTCGATTTTTGCGAATATCTCGATCCTTGCGCCACCTAGCGGCGATTTTTTACGTACGTCGCTTTCTATTCATATATGTATTGTGTGTTCCAAATATGAGCCAGATCGGATCAAAAATACGATTTTTGTGAATACCTCGATCCTTGCGCCACCTAGCGGCGATTTTTTCATGGCTCGCTTTCTATTCTTATATGTATTATGTGTCCAAATATGAGCTAAATCGGATCACAAATCCGATTTTTGTGAATATCTCGATCCTTGCGCCACCTAGAGGCGATTTTCTTTCATATGTCGCTTTCTCTTGTGGTATGTATTATGTGTTTCAAACATGAGCAAAATCGGACCACAAATACGATTTTTGTGAATATCTCGATCCTTGCGCCACCTAGCGGCGATTTTTTCATACGTCGCTTTATATTCATGTATGTATTATGAATTAAATACGATTTTTGTGAATATCTCGATCCTTGCGCCACCTAGCAGCGATTTTCTTTCATAGGTCGCTTTCTATACTTGAATGTATTATGTCATTCAAACATGAGCCAAATCGGACCACAAATACGATTTTTGTCAATATCTCGATCATTGCGCCACCTAGCGGCGATTTCTTTCATACGTCGCTTTATATTCATGTATGTATTATGTGTTCCAAATATGAGCCAAAATCGGACCACAAATACGATTTTTGTGAATATACGATCCTTGCGCCACCTAGCAGCGATTTTCTTTCATAGGTCGCTTTCTATACTTGAATGTATTATGTGATTCAAACATGAGCCAAATCGGACCACAAATACGATTTTTGTGAATACCTTGATCCTAGCGCCACCTAGCGGCGATTTTTTTCATGGCTCGCTTTCTCCTCTTGTATGTATTATGTGTTTCAAAGATGAGCCAAATCGGATCACAAATACGATTTTTGTGAATACCTTGATCCTAGCGCCACCTAGCGGCGATTTTTTTCATGGCTCGCTTTCTATTCTTATATGTATTATGTGTTCCAAATATGAGCTAAATCGGATCACGAATCCGATTTTTGTGAATATCTCGATCCTTGCGCCACCTAGGTGCGATTTTTCATAGGTCGCTTTCTCCCCTTGTATGTATTAGCCGTGTTTTTTAACACGCGCGTATACGTTTCGTTTGCGCCTGTTAAAAAACGCCTATCTTCGCTTAGATAATGCTTAGGAGACCCATCTAGCGGCTGTGGTTAAACAACTAGCCACAGCAACAGGGTGTACCGAAAAGCAGAGACGCAACGCCCTGATGGCCATAGGGTATAACATATAGCTGAATCAGTTGCGATGAATTGTGGACACAGAAAGAATACATAGAATTAGGGTACAGGGTGAAACAAAGACACATATTTCAGTTACATCTGAGTATAATGCGTATTGAAATTTAGTAGGACAAAATTTATGCGCAGCAATTTCAGAGGTGTATTTAAAGTTTGTCGATTAGCAGTCCATATCAAGTTTAAGCGTAAACGACTATACGCGTGTTAAAAAACACGGCTATTATGTGTTTCAAAGATGAGCCAAATCGGATCACAAATACGATTTTTGTGAATACCTTGATCCTAGCGCCACCTAGCGGCGCTTTTTTCATGGCTCGCTTTCTATTCTTATATGTATTATGTGTTCCAAATATGAGCTAAATCGGATCACGAATCCGATTTTAGTGAATATCTCGATCCTTGCGCCACCTAGAAGCGATTGTTTTCATACGTCGCTTTCTATTCATGTATGTATTATGTGTTCCAAATATGAGCCAAATCGGTCCACAAATACGATTTTTGTGAATATCTCGATCCTTGCGCCACCTAGGTGCGATTTTTCATAGGTCGCTTTCTCCTCTTGTATGTATTATGTGTTTCAAAGATGAGCCAAATCGGATCACAAATACGATTTTTGTGAATACCTTGATCCTAGCGCCACCTAGCGGCGATTTTTTTCATGGCTCGCCTTCTATTCTTATATGTATTATGTGTTCCAAATATGAGCTAAATCGGATCACGAATCCGATTTTTGTGAATATCTCGATCCTTGCGCCACCTAGCGGTGATTTTTTTCATACGTCGCTTTCTATTCATGTATGTATTATATTTTCCAAATATGAACCAGATCGGATCACGAATCCGATTTTTGTGAATATCTCGATCCTTGCGCCACCTAGAGGCCATTTTTTTCGTACGTCGCTTTCTATTCATATATGCATTATGTGTTCCAAATATGAGCCAAATCGGACCACAAATACGATTTTTGTGAATATCTCGATCCATGCGCCACCTAGCGGCGATTTTTTTCATACGTCGCTTTCTATTCTTATATGTATCACGTGTTCCAAATATGAGCTAAATCGGACCAGAAATACAATTTTTGTGGATATCTCGGTCCTTGCGCCACCTAGCGGCGATTTTTTTCATAAGTCGCTTTCTATTCATGTATGTATTATGTGTTCCAAATATGAGCCAAATCGGATCACGAATCCGATTTTTGTGAATATCTCGATCCTTGCGGCACCTAGCGGCGATTGTTTTCATGGGTCGCTTTCTATTCTTATATGTATTATGTGTTTCAAATATGAGCTAACTCGGACCACAAATAAAATTTTTGTGGATATCTCGATCCTTGCGCCACCTAGCGGCGATTTTTTTCATACGTCGGTTTCTATTCATGTATGTATTATGTGTTCCAAATACGATTTTTGTGAATACCTCGATCCTTGCGCCACCTAGCGGCGATTTTTTCATGGCTCGCTTTCTATTCTTATATGTATTATGTGTCCAAATATGAGCTAAATCGGATCACGAATCCGATTTTTGTGAATATCTCGATCCTTGCGCCACCTAGAGGCGATTTTCTTTCATATGTCGCTTTCTCTTGTGGTATGTATTATGTGTTTCAAACATGAGCAAAATCGGACCACAAATACGATTTTTGTGAATATCTCGATCCTTGCGCCACCTAGCGGCGATTTTTTCATACGTCGCTTTATATTCATGTATGTATTATGTGTTCCAAATATGAGCCAAAATCGGACCACAAATACGATTTTTGTGAATATCTCGATCCTTGCGCCACCTAGCAGCGATTTTCTTTCATAGGTCGCTTTCTATACTTGAATGTATTATGTGATTCAAACATGAGCCAAATCGGACCACAAATACGATTTTTGTCAATATCTCGATCATTGCGCCACCTAGCGGCGATTTCTTTCATACGTCGCTTTATATTCATGTATGTATTATGTGTTCCAAATATGAGCCAAAATCGGACCACAAATACGATTTTTGTGAATATACGATCCTTGCGCCACCTAGCAGCGATTTTCTTTCATAGGTCGCTTTCTATACTTGAATGTATTATGTGATTCAAACATGAGCCAAATCGGACCACAAATACGATTTTTGCGAATATCTCGATCCTTGTGCCACCCAGCGGCATTTTTTTCGTACGTCGCTTTCTATTCATATATGTATTGTGTGTTCCAAATATGAGCCAAATCGGACCACAAATACGATTTTTGTGAATATCTCGATCCTTGCGCCACCTAGGTGCGATTTTTTTCATAGGTCGCTTTCTCCTCTTGTATGTATTATGTGTTTCAAAGATGAGCCAAATCGGATCACAAATACGATTTTTGTGAATACCTTGATCCTAGCGCCACCTAGCGGCGATTTTTTTCATGGCTCGCTTTCTATTCTTATATGTATTATGTGTTCCAAATATGAGCTAAATCGGATCACGAATCCGATTTTTGTGAATATCTCGATCCTTGCGCCACCTAGAGGCGATTGTTTTCATACGTCGCTTTCTATTCATGTATGTATTATGTGTTCCAAATATGAGCCAAATCGGTCCACAAATACGATTTTTGTGAATATCTCGATCCTTGCGCCACCTAGGTGCGATT
This sequence comes from Eurosta solidaginis, assembly GCF_040869045.1. NCBI lineage: Eukaryota > Metazoa > Arthropoda > Insecta > Diptera > Tephritidae > Eurosta > Eurosta solidaginis. The sequence continues at coordinate 52,002,646 of NC_090324.1, forward strand.
TTTCATAGGTCGCTTTCTCCTCTTGTATGTATTATGTGTTTCAAAGATAAGCCAAATCGGATCACAAATACGATTTTTGTGAATACTTTGATCCTAGCGCCACCTAGCGGCGATTTTTTTCATGGCTCGCTTTCTATTCTTATATGTATTATGTGTTCCAAATATGAGCTAAATCGGATCACGAATCCGATTTTTGTGAATATCTCGATCCTTGCGCCACCTAGAGGCGATTGTTTTCATACGTCGCTTTCTATTCATGTATGTATTATGTGTTCCAAATATGAGCCAAATCGGTCCACAAATACGATTTTTGTGAATATCTCGATCCTTGCGCCACCTAGGTGCGATTTTTCATAGGTCGCTTTCTCCTCTTGTATGTATTATGTGTTTCAAAGATGAGCCAAATCGGATCACAAATACGATTTTTGTGAATACCTTGATCCTAGCGCCACCTAGCGGCGCTTTTTTTCATGGCTCGCCTTCTATTCTTATATGTATTATGTGTTCCAAATATGAGCTAAATCGGATCACGAATCCGATTTTTGTGAATATCTCGATCCTTGCGCCACCTAGAGGCGATTGTTTTCATACGTCGCTTTCTATTCCTGTATGTATTATGTGTTCCAAATATGAGCCAAATCGGATCACGAATCCGATTTTTGTGAATATCTCGATCCTTGCGCCACCTAGCGGTGATTTTTTTCATACGTCGCTTTCTATTCATGTATGTGTTATGTTTTCCAAATATGAACCAGATCGGATCACGAATCCGATTTTTGTGAATATCTCGATCCTTGCGCCACCTAGAGGCCATTTTTTTCGTACGTCGCTTTCTATTCATATATGCATTATGTGTTCCAAATATGAGCCAAATCGGACCACAAATACGATTTTTGTGAATATCTCGATCCATGCACCACCTAGCGGCGATTTTTTTCATACGTCGCTTTCTATTCTTATATGTGTCACGTGTTCCAAATATGAGCTAAATCGGACCACAAATACAATTTTTGTGGATATCTCGGTCCTTGCGCCACCTAGCGGCGATTTTTTTCATAAGTCGCTTTCTATTCATGTATGTATTATGTGTTCCAAATATGAGCGAAATCGGATCACGAATCCGATTTTTGTGAATATCTCGATCCTTGCGCCACCTAGCGGCGATTTTTTTCATTTCTATTCTTATATGTATTATGTGTTTCAAATATGAGCTAACTCGGACCACAAATAAAATTTTTGTGGATATCTCGATCCTTGCGCCACCTAGGGGCGATTTTTTTCATACGTCGGTTTCTATTCATGTATGTATTATGTGTTCCAAATACGATTTTTGTGAATACATCGATCCTTGCGCCACCTAGCGGCGATTTTTTCATGGCTCGCTTTCTATTCTTATATGTATTATGTGTCCAAATATGAGCTAAATCGGATCACGAATCCGATTTTTGTGAATATCTCGATCCTTGCGCCACCTAGAGGCGATTTTCTTTCATATGTCGCTTTCTCTTGTGGTATGTATTATGTGTTTCAAACATGAGCAAAATCGGACCACAAATACGATTTTTGTGAATATCTCGATCCTTGCGCCACCTAGCGGCGATTTTTTCATACGTCGCTTTATATTCATGTATGTATTATGTGTTCCAAATATGAGCCAAGTCCACAAATACGATTTTTGTGAATATCTCGATCCTTGCGCCACCTAGGTGCGATTTTTCATAGGTCGCTTTCTCCTCTTGTATGTATTATGTGTTTCAAAGATAAGCCAAATCGGATCACAAATACGATTTTTGTGAATACTTTGATCCTAGCGCCACCTAGCGGAGATTTTTTTCATGGCTCGCTTTCTATTCTTATATGCATTATGTGTTCCAAATATGAGCTAAATCGGATCACGAATCCGATTTTTGTGAATATCTCGATCCTTGCGCCACCTAGAGGCGTTTGTTTTCATACGTCGCTTTCTATTCCTGTATCTATTATTTGTTCCAAATATGAGCCAAATCGGATCACGAATCCGATTTTTGTGAATATCTCGATCCTTGCGCCACCTAGCGGTGATTTTTTTCATACGTCGCTTTCTATTCATGTATGTATTATGTTTTCCAAATATGAACCAGATCGGATCACGAATCCGATTTTTGTGAATATCTCGATCCTTGCGCCACCTAGAGGCCATTTTTTTCGTACGTCGCTTTCTATTCATATATGCATTATGTGTTCCAAATATGAGCCAAATCGGACCACAAATACGATTTTTGTGAATATCTCGATCCATGCGCCACCTAGCGGCGATTTTTTTCATACGTCGCTTTCTATTCTTATATGTATCACGTGTTCCAAATATGAGCTAAATCGGACCACAAGTACAATTTTTGTGGATATCTCGGTCCTTGCGCCACCTAGCGGCGATTTTTTTCATAAGTCGCTTTCTATTCATGTATGTATTATGTGTTCCAAATATGAGCCAAATCGGATCACGAATCCGATTTTTGTGAATATCTCGATCCTTGCGCCACCTAGCGGCGATTTTTTTCATGGGTCGCTTTCTATTCTTATATGTAGTATGTGTTTCAAATATGAGCTAACTCGGACCACAAATAAAATTTTTGTGGATATCTCGATCCTTGCGCCACCTAGCGGCGATTTTTTTCATACGTCGGTTTCTATTCATGTATGTATTATGTGTTCCAAATATGAACCAGATCGGATCACGAATACGATTTTTGTGAATTTCTCGATCCTTGCGCCACCTAGAGGCCATTTTTTTCGTACGTCGCTTTCTATTCATATATGTATTATGTGTTCCAAATATGAGCCAGATCGGATCTCAAATAAGATTTTTGTGAATATCTCGACCATTGCGCCACTTAGCTGCAATTTTTTTCATAGGTCGCTTTCTATTCTTGTATGTATTGTGTGTTCCAAATATGAGCCAGATCGGATCAAGAATCCGATTTTTGTGAATATCTCGATCCTTGCGCCACATAGCAGCGATTCTCTTTCATAGGTCGCTTTCTATACTTGAATGTATTATGTGTCCCAAATATGAGCCAAATCGGACCACAAATTCGATTTTTGCGAATATCTCGATCCTTGCGCCCCCTAGCGGCGATTTTTTACGTACGTCGCTTTCTATTCATATATGTATTATGTGTTCCAAATATGATCCAGATCGGATCACAAATACGATTTTTGTGAATACCTCGATCCTTGCGCGACCTAGCGGCGATTTTTTCATGGCTCGCTTCTATTCTTATATGTATTATGTGTTCCAAATATGAGCTAAATCGGATCACGAATCCGATTTTTGTGAATATCTCGATCCTTGCGCTACCTAGAGGCGATTTTTTTCATACGTCGCTTTCTATTCTTATATGTATTATGTGTTCCAAATATGAGCCAAAATCGGACCACAAATACGATTTTTGTGAATATCTCGATCCATGCGCCACCTAGCAGCGATTTTCTTTCATAGGTCGCTTTCTATACTTGAATTTATTATGTGATTCAAACATGAGCCAAATCGGACCACAAATAAGATTTTTGCGAATATCTCGATCCTTGTGCCACCTAGCGGCGATTTTTTTCGTACGTCGCTTTCTATTCATATATGTAATGTGTGTTCCAAATATGAGCCAGCTCGCATCACAAATACGATTTTTGTGAATACCTCGATCCTTGCGCCACCTAGCGGCGATTTTTTTATGGCTCGCTTTCTATTCTTATATGTATTATGTGTTCCAAATATGAGCCAAAATCGGACCACAAATACGATTTTTGTGAATATCTCGATCCTTGCGCCACCTAGCAGCGATTTTCTTTCATAGGTCGCTTTCTATACTTAAATGTATTATGTGATTCAAACATGAGCCAAATCGGACCACAAATACGATTTTTGCGAATATCTCGATCCTTGTGCCACCTAGCGGCGATTTTTTTCGTACGTCGCTTTCTATTCATATATGTATTATGTGCTCCAAATATGAGCCAGATCGGATCACAAATACGATTTTTGTTAATACCTCGATCCTTGCGCCACCTAGCGGCGGTTTTTTTCATGGCTCGCTTTCTATTCTTATATGTATTATGTGTTCCAAATATGAGCTAAATCGGATCACGAATCCGATTTTTGTGAATATCTCGATCCTTGCGCCACCTAGAGGCGATTGTTTTCATACGTCGCTTTCTATTCATGTATGTATTATGTGTTCCAAATATGAGCCAAATCGGATCACGAATCCGATTTTTGTGAATATCTCGATCCTTGCGCCACCTAGAGGCCATTTTTTTCGTACGTCGCTTTCTATTCATATATGTATTATGTGTTCCAAATATGAGCCAAATCGGACCACAAATACGATTTTTGTGAATATCTCGATCCATGCCCCACCTAGCGGCGCTTTTTTTCATACTTCGCTTTCTATTCTTATATGTATCACGTGTTCCAAATATGAGCTAAATCGGACCACAAATAAAATTGTTGTGGATATCTCGATCCTTGCGCCACCTAGCGGCGATTTTTTTCATGGGTCGCTTTCTATTTTTATATGTAGTATGTGTTTCAAATATCAGCTAACTCGGACCACAAATACAATTTTTGTGGATATCTCGGTCCTTGCGCCACCTAGCGGCGATTTTTTTCATACGTCGCTTTCTATTCATGTATGTATTATGTGTTTCAAATATGAGCCAAATCGGATCAAGAATCCGATTTTTGTGAATATCTCGATCCTTGCGCCACCTAGCGGCGATTTTTTTCATGGGTTGCTTTCTATTCTTATATGTATTATGGTTTTCAAATATGAGCTAACTCGGACCACAAATACAATTTTTGTGGATATCTCGATCCTTGCGCCACCTAGCGGCGATTTTTTTCATACGTCGGTTTCTATTCATGTATGTATTATGTGTTCCAAATATGAACCAGATCGGATCACGAATAAGATTTTTGTGAATATCTCGATCCTTGCGCCACCTAGGGGCAATTTTTTTCGTACGTCGCTTTCTATTCATATATGTATTATGTGTTCCAAATATGAGCCAGATCGGATCACAAATAAGATTTTTGTGAATATCTCGACCATTGCGCCACTTAGCTGCGATCTTTTTCATAGGTCGCTTTCTATTCTTGTATGTATTGTGTGTTCCAAATATGAGCCAGATCGGATCACGAATCCGATTTTTGTGAATATCTCGATCCTTGCGCCACATAGCAGCGATTTTCTTTCATAGGTCGTTTCTATACTTGAATGTATTATGTGTCCCAAATATGAGCCAAATCGGACCACAAATTCGATTTTTGCGAATATCTCGATCCTTGCGCCACCTAGCGGCGATTTTTTACGTACGTCGCTTTCTATTCATATATGTATTGCGTGTTCCAAATATGAGCCAGATCGGATAAAAAATACGATTTTTGTGAATACCTCGATCCCTGCGCCACCTAGCGGCGATTTTTTCATGGCTCGCTTTCTATTCTTATATGTATTATGTGTTCCAAACATGAGCCAAATCGGACCACAATTACGATTTTTGTGAATATCTCGATCCTTGCGCCACCTAGCGGCGATTTTTTCATACGTCGCTTTCTATTCATATGTGTATTCTGTGTTGCAAATATGAGCCAGATCGGATCACAAATACGATTTTTGTGAATATCTCGATCCTTGCGCCACCTAGAGGCGATTTTCTTTCATATGTCGCTTTCTCTTCTGGTATGTATTATGTGTTTCAAACATGAGCCAAATCGGACCACAATTACGATTTTTGTGAATATCTCGATCCTTGCGCCACCTAGCGGCGATTTTTTCATACGTCGCTTTATATTCATGTATGTATTATGTGTAACAAATATGAGCCAAAATCGGACCACAAATACGATTTTTGTGAATATCTCGATCCTTGCGCCACCTAGCAGCGATTTTCTTTCATAGGTCGCTTTCTATACTTGAATGTATTATGTGATTCAAACATGAGCCAAATCGGACCACAAATACGATTTTTGTCAATATCTCGATCATTGCGCCACCTAGCGGCGATTTTTTTCATACGTCGCTTTATATTCATGTATGTATTATGTGTTCCAAATATGAGCCAAAATCGGACCACAAATACGATTTTTGTGAATATACGATCCTTGCGCCACCTAGCAGCGATTTTCTTTCATAGGTCGCTTTCTATACTTGAATGTATTATGTGATTCAAACATGAGCCAAATCGGACCACAAATACGATTTTTGCGAATATCTCGATCCTTGTGCCACCCAGCGGCGATTTTTTTCGTACGTCGCTTTCTATTCATATGTGTATTCTGTGTTGCAAATATGAGCCAGATCGGATCACAAATACGATTTTTGTGAATACCTCGATCCTTGCTACACCTAGCGGCGAATTTTTTCATGGCTCGCTTTCTATTCTTATATGTATTATGTGTTCCAAATATGAGCTAAATCGGATCACGAATCCGATTTTTGTGAATATCTAGATCCTTGCGCCACCTAGAGGCGATTTTTTCATACGTCGCTTTCTATTCTTTTATGTATTATGTGTTCCAAATATGAGCTAAATCGGACCGCAAATACGATTTTTGTGAATATCTCGATCCTTGCGCCACCTAGCGGCGATTTTTTTCATACGTCGCTTTATGTTCATGTATGTATTATGTGTTCCAAATATGAGCCAAATCGGACCACAAATACGATTTTTGTGAATATCTCGATCCTTGTGCCACCTACCGGCTAGTTTTTTCATACGTCGCTTTCTAATCATGTATGTATTATCTGTTGCAAATGTGAGCCAGATGGGACCACAAATACGATTTTTGGGAATATCTAGATCCTTGCGCTACCTATCGGCGATTTTTTTCATGGCTCGCTTTCTTTCTTATATGTATTATGTGTTCCAAATATGAGCCAGATCGGATCACGAATCCAATTTTTGTGAATATCTCGATCCTTGCGCCACCTACCAGGGCTTTTCTTTCATAGGTCGCTTTCTATACTTGAATGTATTATGTGTTCCAAATATGAGCCAAATCGGTCCACAAATACGATTTTTGTGAATATCTCGATCCTTGCGCCACCTAGGTGCGATTTTTTCATAGGTCGCTTTCTCCTCTTTTATGTATTATGTGTTTCAAAGATGAGCCAAATCGGATCACAAATACGATTTTTGTGAATACCTCGATCCTTGCGCCACCTAGCGCCGATTTTTTTCATACGTTGCTTTCTATTCATGTATGTATTATGTGTTCCAAATATGAGCTAAATCGGATTAGGAATCCGATTTTTGTGAATATCTCGATCCATGCGCCACCTAGCGGCGATTTTTTTCATGGCTCGCTTTCTTTCTTATATGTATTATGTGTTCCAAATATGAGCCAGATCGGATCACGAATCCGATTTTTGTGAATATCTCGATCCTTGCGCCACCTACCAGCGATTTTCTTTCATAGGTGGCTTTCTATACTTGAATGTATTATGTGTTCCAAATATGAGCCAAATCGGTCCACAAATACGATTTTTGTGAATATCTCGATCCTTGCGCCACCTAGGTGCGATTTTTTTCATAGGTCGCTTTCTCCTCTTGTATGTATTATGTGTTTCAAAGATGAGCCAAATCGGATCACAAATACGATTTTTGTGAATACCTCGATCCTTGCGCCACCTAGCGCCGATTTTTTTCATACGTTGCTTTCTATTCATGTATGTATTATGTGTTCCAAATATGAGCTAAATCGGATTAGGAATCCGATTTTTGTGAATATCTCGATCCATGCGCCACCTAGCGGCGATTTTTCATACGTCGCTTTCTATTCTTATATATATCACGTGTTCCAAATATGAGCTAAATCGGACCACAAATACAATTTTTGTGGATATCTCGATCCTTGCGCCACCTAGCGGCAATTTTTTTCATGGGTCGCTTTCTATTCTTATATGTATTATGTGTTCCAAATATGAGCTAACTCGGACCACAAATACAATTTTTGTGGATATCTCGATCCTTGCGCCACCTAGCAGCGATTTTCTTTCATAGGTCGCTTTCTATACTTGAATGTATTATGTGATTCAAACATGAGCCAAATCGGACCACAAATACGATTTTTGTGAATATCTCGATCATTGCGCCACCTAGCGGCGATTTTTTTCATACGTCGCTTTATATTCATGTATGTATTATGTGTTCCAAATATGAGCCAAAATCGGACCACAAATACGATTTTTGTGAATATACGATCCTTGCGCCACCTAGCAGCGATTTTCTTTCATAGGTCGCTTTCTATACTTGAATGTATTATGTGATTCAAACATGAGCCAAATCGGACCACAAATACGATTTTTGCGAATATCTCGATCCTTGTGCCACCCAGCGGCGATTTTTTTCGTACGTCGCTTTCTATTCATATATGTATTCTGTGTTCGAAATATGAGCCAGATCGGATCACAAATACGATTTTTGTGAATACCTCGATCCTTGCTCCACCTAGCGGCGAATTTTTTCATGGCTCGCTTTCTATTCTTATATGTATTATGTGTTCCAAATATGAGCTAAATCGGATCACGAATCCGATTTTTGTGAATATCTAGATCCTTGCGCCACCTAGAGGCGATTTTTTCATACGTCGCTTTCTATTCTTATATGTATTATGTGTTCCAAATATGAGCTAAATCGGACCGCAAATACGATTTTTGTGAATATCTCGATCCTTGCGCCACCTAGCGGCGATTTTCTTTCATAGGTCGCTTTCTATACTTGAATGTATTATGTGATTCAAACATGAGCCAAATCGCACCACAAATACGATTTTTGTGAATATCTCGATCCTTGCGCCACCTAGCGGCGATTTTTTCATACGTCGCTTTATATTCATGTATGTATTATGTGTTCCAAATATGAGCCAAAATCGGACCACAAATACGATTTTTGTGAATATCTCGATCCTTGCGCCACCTAGCAGCGATTTTCTTTCATAGGTCGCTTTCTATACTTGAATGTATTATGTGATTCAAACATGAGCCAAATCGGACCACAAATACGATTTTTGTCAATATCTCGATCATTGCGCCACCTAGCGGCGATTTTTTTCATACGTCGCTTTATATTCATGTATGTATTATGTGTTCCAAATATGAGCCAAAATCGGACCACAAATACGATTTTTGTGAATATACGATCCTTGCGCCACCTAGCAGCGATTTTCTTTCATAGGTCGCTTTCTATACTTGAATGTATTATGTGATTCAAAGATGAGCCAAATCGGACCACAAATACGATTTTTGCGAATATCTCGATCCTTTTGCCACCCAGCGGCGATTTTTTTCGTACGTCGCTTTCTATTCATATATGTATTGCGTGTTCCAAATATGAGCCAGATCGGATCAAAAATACGATTTTTGTGAATACCTCGATGCCTGCGCCACCTAGCGGCGATTTTTCATGGCTCGCTTTCTATTCTTATAAGTATTATGTGTTCCAAATATGAGCTAAATCGGATCAAGAATCCGATTTTTGTGAATATCTCGATCCTTGCGCCACCTAGAGGCGATTTTCTTTCATATATCGCTTTCTCTTCTGGTATGTATTATGTGTTTCAAACATGAGCCAAATCGGACCACAAATACGATTTTTGTGAATATCTCGATCCTTGCACCACCTAGAGACGATTTTCTTTCATATGTCGCTTTCTCTTCTGGTATGTATTATGTGTTTCAAACATGAGCCAAATCGGACCACAAATACGATTTTTGTGAATATCTCGATCCTTGCGCCACCTAGAGGCGATTTTCTTTCATATGTCGCTTTCTCTTCTGGTATGTATTATGTGTTTCAAACATGAGCCAAATCGGACCACAAATACGATTTTTGTGAATATCTAGATCCTTGCGCCACCTAGAAGCGATTTTTCATACGTCGCGTTCTATTGTTATATGTATTATGTGTTCCAAATATGAGCTAAATCGGACCGCAAATACGATTTTTGTGAATATCTCGATCCTTGCGCCACCTAGCAGCGATTTTCTTTCATAGGTCGCTTTCGGTACTTGAATGTATTATGTGATTCAAACATGAGCCAAATCGGACCACAAATACGATTTTTGTCAATATCTCGATCATTGCGCCACCTAGCGGCGATTTTTTTCATACGTCGCTTTATATTCATGTATGTATTATGTGTTCCAAATATGAGCCAAAATCGGACCACAAATACGATTTTTGTGAATATCTCGATTCTTGCGCCACATAGCAGCGATTTTCTTTCATAGGTCGCTTTCTATACTTGAATGTATTATGTAATTCAAATATGAGCCAAATCGGACCACAAATTCGATTTTTGCGAATATCTCGATCCTTGCGCCACCTAGCGGCGATTTTTTACGTACGTCGCTTTCTATTCATATATGTATTGCGTGTTCCAAATATGAGCCAGATCGGATCAAAAATACGATTTTTGTGAATACCTCGATCCCTGCGCCACCTAGCGGCGATTTTTTCATGGCTCGCTTTCTATTCTTATATGTATTATGTGTTCCAAATATGAGCTAAATCGGATCACGAATCCGATTTTTGTGAATATCTCGATCCTTGCGCCACCTAGAGGCGATTTTCTTTCATATGTCGCTTTCTCTTCTGGTATGTATTATGTGTTTCAAACATGAGCCAAATCGGACCACAAATACGATTTTTGTGAATATCTCGATCCTTGCGCCACCTAGCGGCGATTTTTTCATACGTCGCTTTATATTCATGTATGTATTATGTGTTCCAAATATGAGCCAAAATCGGACCACAAATACGATTTTTGTGAATATCTCGATCCTTGCGCCACCTAGCAGCGATTTTCTTTCATAGGTCGCTTTCTATACTTGAATGTATTATGTGATTCAAACATGAGCTAAATCGGATCACGAATCCGATTTTTGTGAATATCTAGATCCTTGCGCCACCTAGAGGCGATTTTTTCATACGTCGCTTTCTATTCTTATATGTATTATGTGTTCCAAATATGAGCTAAATCGGACCGCAAATACGATTTTTGTGACTATCTCGATCTTTGCGCCACCTAGCGGCGATTGTTTTCATACGTCGCTTTCTATACTTGAATGTATTATGTGATTCAAACATGAGCCAAATCGGACCACAAATACGATTTTTGCGAATATCTCGATCCTTGTGCCACCCAGCGGCGATTTTTTTCGTACGTCGCTTTCTATTCATATGTGTATTCGGTGTTCCAAATATGAGCCAGATCGGATCACAAATACGATTTTTGTGAATACCTCGATCCTTGCTCCACCTAGCGGCGAATTTTTTCATGGCTCGCTTTCTATTCTTATATGTATTATGTGTTCCAAATATGAGCTAAATCGGATCACGAATCCGATTTTTGTGAATATCTAGATCCTTGCGCCACCTAGAGGCGATTTTTTCATACGTCGCTTTCTATTCTTATATGTATTATGTGTTCCAAATATGAGCCAAAATCGGACCACAAATACGATTTTTGTGAATATACGATCCTTGCGCCACCTAGCAGCGATTTTCTTTCATAGGTCGCTTTCTATACTTGAATGTATTATGTGATTCAAACATGAGCCAAATCGGACCACAAATACGATTTTTGCGAATATCTAGATCCTTGTGCCACCCAGCGGCGATTTTTTTCGTACGTCGCTTTCTATTCATATGTGTATTCTGTGTTCCAAATATGAGCCAGATCGGATCACAAATACGATTTTTGTGAATATCTCGATCCTTGCGCCACCTACCGGCTAGTTTTTTCATACGTCGCTTTCTATTCATGTATGTATTATCTGTTGCAAATGTGAGCCAGATCGGATCACAAATACGATTTTTGGGAATATCTCGATCCTTGCGCTACCTATCGGCGATTTTTTTCATGGCTCGCTTTCTTTCTTATATGTATTATGTGTTCCAAACATGAGTCAAATCGGACCACAAATACGATTTTTGTGAATATCTCGATCATTGCGCCACCTAGCGGCAATTTTTTTCATACGTCGCTCTATATTCATGTATGTATTATGTGTTCCAAATATGAGCCAAAATCGGACCACAAATACGATTTTTGTGAATATACGATCCTTGCGCCACCTAGCAGCGATTTTCTTTCATAGGTCGCTTTCTATACTTGAATGTATTATGTTATTCAAACATGAGCCAAATCGGACCACAAATACGATTTTTGCGAATATCTCGATCCTTGTGCCACCTAGCGGCGATTTTTTTCGTACGTCGCTTTCTATTCATATATGTATGAATATATGTGAATACCTCGATCCTTGCGCCACCTATCGGCGATTTTTTATGGCTCGCTTTCTATTCTTATATGTATTATGTGTTCCAAATATGAGCTAAATCGGATCACGAATCCGATTTTTGTGAATATCTCGATCCTTGCGCCACCTAGAGGCGATTTTTTTCATATGTCGCTTTCCTTCTGGTAAGTATTATGTGTTTCAAACATGAGCCAAATCGGACCACAAATACGATTTTTGTGAATATCTCGATCCTTGTACCATCTAGCGGCCATTTTTTTCGTACGTCGCTTTCTATTCATATATGTATTATGTGTTCCAAATATAATCCAAATCGGACCACAAATACGATTTTTGTGAATATCTCGATCCTTGCGCCACCTACCGGCTAGTTTTTTCATACGTCGCTTTCTATTCATGTAGGTATTATCTGTTCCAAATGTGAGCCAGATCGGATCACAAATACGATTTTTGGGAATATCTCGATCCTTGCGCTACCTATCGGTGATTTTTTTCATGGCTCGCTTTCTTTCTTATATGTATTATGTGTTCCAAATATGAGCCAGATCGGATCACGAATCCGATTTTTGTGAATACCTCGATCGTTGCGCCATCTACCAGCGATTTTCTTTCATAGGTCGCTTTCTATACTTGAATGTATTATCTGTTCCAAATATGAGCCAAATCGGTCCACAAATACGATTTTTGTGAATATCTCGATCCTTGCGCCACCTAGGTGCGATTTTTTTCATAGGTCGCTTTCTCCTCTTGTATGTATTATGTGTTTCAAAGATGAGCCAAATCGGATCACAAATACGATTTTTGTGAATACCTCGATCCTTGCGCCACCTAGCGCCGATTTTTTTCATACGTTGCTTTCTATTCATGTATGTATTATGTGTTCCAAATATGAGCTAAATCGGATTAGGAATCCGATTTTTGTGAATATCTCGATCCATGCGCCACCTAACGGCGATTTTTCATACGGTGCTTTCTATTCTTATATATATCACGTGTTCCAAATATGAGCTAAATCGGACCACAAATTCAATTTTTGTGGATATCTCGATCCTTGCGCCACCTAGCGGCAATTTTTTTCATGGGTCGCTTTCTATTCTTATATGTATTATGTGTTCCAAATATGAGCTAACTCGGACCACAAATACAATTTTTGTGGATATCTCGATCCTTACGCCACCTAGCAGCGATTTTCTTTCATAGGTCGCTTTCTATACTTGAATGTATTATGTGATGCAAACATGAGCCAAATCGGACCACAAATACTATTTTTGTGAATATCTCGATCATTGCGCCACCTAGCGGCGATTTTTTTCATACGTCGCTTTATATTCATGTATGTATTATGTGTTCCAAATATGAGCCAAAATCGGACCCCAAATACGATTTTTGTGAATATACGATCCTTGCGCCACCTAGCAGCGATTTTCTTTCATAGGTCGCTTTCTATACTTGAATGTATTATGTGATTCAAACATGAGCCAAATCGGACCACAAATACGATTTTTGCGAATATCTCGATCCTTGTGTCACCCAGCGGCGATTTTTTCGTACGTCGCTTTCTATTCATATATGTATTCTGTGTTCCAAATATGAGCCAGATCGGATCACAAATACGATTTTTGTGAATACCTCGATCCTTGCTCCACCTAGCGGCGAATTTTTTCATGGCTCGCTTTCTATTCTTATATGTATTATGTGTTCCAAATATGAGCTAAATCGGATCACGAATCCGATTTTTGTGAATATCTAGATCCTTGCGCCACCTAGAGGCGATTTTTTCATACGTCGCTTTCTATTCTTATATGTATTATGTGTTCCAAATATGAGCTAAATCGGACCGCAAATACGATTTTTGTGAATATCTCGATCCTTGCGCCACCTAGTGGCGATTTTTTTCATACGTCGCTTTATGTTCATGTATGTATTATGTGTTCCAAATATGAGCCAAAATCGGACCACAAATACGATTTTTGCGAATATCTCGATCCTTGTGCCACCTAGCAGCGATTTTTTTCGTACGTCGCTTTCTATTCATATATGTATTATGTGTTCCAAATATGAGCCAGATCGGATCGCAAATACGATTTTTGTGAATATACGATCCTTGCGCCACCTAGCAGTGATTTTCTTTCATAGGTCGCTTTCTATACTTGAATGTATTATGTGATTCAAATATGAGCTAAATCGGATCACGAATCCGAGTTTTGAGAATATCTCGATCTTTGCTCCACCTAGAGGCAATTTTTTTCATACGTCGCTTTCTATTCTTATATGTATTATGTGTTCCAAATATGAGCTAAATCGGATCACAAATAAAATTTTTGTGGATATCTCGATCCTTGCGCCACCTAGCGGCGATTTTTTTCGTACGTCGCTTTCTATTCATATATGTATTATGTGTACCAAATATGAGCCAGATCGGATCACAAATACGATTTTTGTGAATATCTCGATCCTTGCACCACCTACCGGCGATTTTTTTCATACGTCGCTTTATATTCATGTATGTATTATGTGTTTCAAATATGAGCCAAAATCGGACCACAAATACGATTTTTGTGAATATACGATCCTTGCGCCACCTAGCAGCGATTTTCTTTCATAGGTCGCTTTCTATACTTGAATGTATTATGTGATTTAAGCATGAGCCAAATCGGACCACAAATACGATTTTTGTGAATATCTCGATCCTTGCACCACCTACCGGCGATTTTTTTCATACGTCGCTTTATATTCATGTATGTATTATGTGTTTCAAATATGAGCCAAAATCGGACCACAAATACGATTTTTGTGAATATACGATCCTTGCGCCACCTAGCAGCGATTTTCTTTCATAGGTCGCTTTCTATACTTGAATGTATTATGTGATTCAAACATGAGCCAAATCGGACCACAAATACGATTTTTGCGAATATCTCGATCCTTGTGCCACCTAGCGGCGATTGTTTTCGTACGTCGCTTTCTATTCATATATGTATTATGTGTTCCAAATATGAGCTAGATCGGATCACAAATACTATTTTAGTGAATACCTCGATCCTTGCGCCACCTAGCGGCGATTTTTTCATGGCTCGCTTTCTATTCTTATATGTATTATGTGTTCCAAATATGAGCTAAATCGGATCACGAATCCGATTTTTGTGAATATCTTGATCCTTGCGCCACCTAGAGGCGATTTTTTTCATACGTCGCTTTCTATTCTTATATGTATTATGTGTTCCAAATATGAGCTAAATCGGACCACAAATACGATTTTTGTGTATATAAGATCCTTGCGCCACCTAGCGGCGATTTTCTTTCATAGGTCGCTTTCTATACTTGAATGTATTATGTGATTCAAACATGAGCCAAATCGGACCACAAATACAATTTTTGCGAATATCTCGATCCTTGTGCCACCTAGCGGCGTTTTTTTTTCGTACGTCGCTTTCTATTCATATATGTATTGTGTGTTCCAAATATGAGCCAGATCGGATCAAAAATACGATTTTTGTGAATACCTCGATCCTTGCGCCACCTAGCGGCGATTTTTTATTGCTCGCTTTCTATTCTTATATGTATTATGTGTTCCAAATATGAGCTAAATCGGATTACGAATACGATTTTTGTGAATATCTCGATCCTTGCGCCACCTAGAGGCGATTCTTTTCATATGTCGCTTTCTCTTCTGGTATGTATTATGTGTTTCAAACATGAGCCAAATCGGACCACAAATACGATTTTTGTGAATATCTCGATCCTTGTACCATCTAGCGGCCATTCTTTTCGTACGTCGCTTTCTATTCATATATGTATTATGTGTTCCAAATATGAGCCAAATCGGACCACAAATATGATTTTTGTGAATATCTCGATCCTTGCGCCACCTACCGGCTAGTTTTTTCATACGTCGCTTTCTATTCATGTAGGTATTATCTGTTCCAAATGTGAGCCAGATCGGATCACAAATACGATTTTTGGGAATATCTCGATCCTTGCGCTACCTATCGGTGATTTTTTTCATGGCTCGCTTTCTTTCTTATATGTATTATGTGTTCCAAATATGAGCCAGATCGGATCACGAATCCGATTTTTGTGAATATCTCGATCGTTGCGCCACCTACCAGCGATTTTCTTTCATAGGTCGCTTTCTATACTTGAATGTATTATGTGTTCCAAATATGAGCCAAATCGGTCCACAAATACGATTTTGGTGAATATCTCGATCCTTGCGCCACCTAGGTGCGATTTTTTTCATAGGTCGCTTTCTCCTCTTGTATGTATTATGTGTTTCAAAGATGAGCCAAATCGGATCACAAATACGATTTTTGTGAATACCTCGATCCTTGCGCCACCTAGCGCCGATTTTTTTCATACGTTGCTTTCTATTCATGTATGTATTATGTGTTCCAAATATGAGCTAAATCGGATTAGGAATCCGATTTTTGTGAATATCTCGATCCATGCGCCACCTAACGGCGATTTTTCATACGTCGCTTTCTATTCTTATATATATCACGTGTTCCAAATATGAGCTAAATCGGACCACAAATACAATTTTTGTGGATATCTCGATCCTTGCGCCACCTAGCGGCAATTTTTTTCATGGGTCGCTTTCTATTCTTATATGTATTATGTGTTCCAAATATGAGCTAACTCGGACCACAAATACAATTTTTGTGGATATCTCGATCCTTGCGCCACCTAGCAGCGATTTTCTTTCATAGGTCGATTTCTATACTTGAATGTATTATGTGATGCAAACATGAGCCAAATCGGACCACAAATACTATTTTTGTGAATATCTCGATCATTGCGCCACCTAGCGGCGATTTTTTTCATACGTCGCTTTATATTCATGTATGTATTATGTGTTCCAAATATGAGCCAAAATCGGACCGCAAATACGATTTTTGTGAATGTACGATCCTTGCACCACCTAGCAGCGATTTTCTTTCATAGGTCGCTTTCTATACTTGAATGTATTATGTGATTCAAACATGAGCCAAATCGGACCACAAATACGATTTTTGCGAATATCTCGATCCTTGTGCCACCCAGCGGCGATTTTTTTCGTACGTCGCTTTCTATTCATATATGTATTCTGTGTTCCAAATATGAGCCAGATCGGATCACAAATACGATTTTTGTGAATACCTCGATCCTTGCTCCACCTAGCGGCGAATTTTTTCTTGGCTCGCTTTCTATTCTTATATGTATTATGTGTTCCAAATATGAGCTAAATCGGATCACGAATCCGATTTTTGTGAATATCTAGATCCTTGCGCCACCTAGAGGCGATTTTTTCATACGTCGCTTTCTATTCTTATATGTATTATGTGTTCCAAATATGAGCTAAATCGGACCGCAAATACGATTTTTGTGAATATCTCGATCCTTGCGCCACCTAGCGGCGATTTTTTTCATACGTCGCTTTATGTTCATGTATGTATTATGTGTTCCAAATATGAGCCAAAATCGGACCACAAATACGATTTTTGTGAATATACGATCCTTGCGCCACCTAGCAGCGATTTTCTTTCATAGGTCGCTTTCTATACTTGAATGTATTATGTGATTCAAACATGAGCCAAATCGGAACACAAATACGATTTTTGCGAATATCTCGATCCTTGTGCCACCTAGCAGCGATTTTTTTCGTACGTCGCTTTCTATTCATATATGTATTATGTGTTCCAAATATGAGCCAGATCGGATCACAAATACGATTTTTGTGAATATACGATCCTTGCGCCACCTAGCAGCGATTTTCTTTCATAGGTCGCTTTCTATACTTGAATGTATTATGTGATTCAAATATGAGCTAAATCGGATCACGAATCCGAGTTTTGTGAATATCTCTATCTTTGCGCCACCTAGAGGCAATTTTTTTCATACGTCGCTTTCTACTCTTATATGTATTATGTGTTCCAAATATGAGCTAAATCGGATCACAAATAAAATTTTTGTGGATATCTCGATCCTTGCGCCACCTAGCGGCAATTTTTTTCGTACGTCGCTTTCTATTCATATATGTATTATGTGTACCAAATATGAACCAGATCGGATCACAAATACGATTTTTGTGAATATACGATCCTTGCGCCACCTAGCAGCGATTTTTTTTCATAGGTCGCTTTCTATACTTGAATGTATTATGTGATTCAAGCATGAGCCAAATCGGACCACAAATACGATTTTTGTGAATATCTCGATCCTTGCACCACCTACCGGCGATTTTTTTCATACGTCGCTTTATATTCATGTATGTATTATGTGTTTCAAATATGAGCCAAAATCGGACCACAAATACGATTTTTGTGAATATACGATCCTTGCGCCACCTAGCAGCGATTTTCTTTCATAGGTCGCTTTCTTTACTTGAATGTATTATGTGATTCAAACATGAGCCAAATCGGACCACAAATACGATTTTTGCGAATATCTCGATCCTTGTGCCACCTAGCGGCGATTGTTTTCGTACGTCGCTTTCTATTCATATATGTATTATGTGTTCCAAATATGAGCTAGATCGGATCACAAATACTATTTTTGTGAATATCTTGATCCTTGCGCCACCTAGAGGCGATTTTTTTCATACGTCGCTTTCTATTCTTATATGTATTATGTGTTCCAAATATGAGCTAAATCGGACCACAAATACGATTTTTGTGTATATAAGATCCTTGCGCCACCTAGCAGCGAATTTCTTTCATAGGTCGCTTTCTATACTTGAATGTATTATGTGATTCAAACATGAGCCAAATCGGACTACAAATACGATTTTTGCGAATATCTCGATCCTTGTGCCACCTAGCGGCGATTTTTTTCATACGTCGCTTTATATTCATGTATGTATTATGTGTTCGAAATATGAGCCAAATCGGACCACAAATACGATTTTTGCGAATATCTCGATCCTTGTGCCACCTAGCGGCGATTTTTTTCATACGTCGCTTTATATTCATGTATGTATTATATGTTCCAAATATGAGCCAAAATCGGATCACGAATACGATTTTTGTGAATATACGATCCTTGCGCCACCTAGCAGCGATTTTCTTTCATAGTCCGCTTTCTATAATTGAATGTATTATATGATTCAAACATGAGCCAAATCGTACCACAAATACGATTTTTTTGAATATCTCGATCCTTGCGCCACCTAGCGGCGATTTTTTTCATACGTCGCTTTATATTCATGTATGTATTATGTGTTCCAAATATGAGCCAATATCGGACCACAAATACGATTTTTGTGAATATACGATCCTTGCGCCACCTAGCAGCGATTTTCTTTCATAGGTCGCTTTCTATACTTGAATGTATTATATGATTCAAATATGAGCTAAATCGGATCACGTATCCGATTTTTGTGAATATCTCGATCCTTGCGATTTTTTTTCATACGTCGCTTTCTATTCTTATATATATTATGTGTTCCAAATATGAGCTAAATCGGAACACAAATACAATTTTTGTGGATATTTCGATCCTTGCGCCACCTAGCGGCGATTTTTTTCGTACGTCGTTTTCTATTCATATATGTATTATGTGTTCCAAATATGAGCCAGATCGGATCACATATACGATTTTTGTGAATACATCGATCCTTGCGCGACCTATCGGCGATTTTTTTCATGGCTCGCTCTCTTTCTTATATGAATTATGTGTTCCAAATATGAGCCAGATCTGATCACAAATACGATTTTTGTGAATATACGATCCTTGCGCCACCTAACAGCGATTTTCTTTCATAGGTCGCTTTCTATACTTGAATGTATTATGTGATTCAAACATGAGCCAAATCGGACCACAAATACGATTTTTGCGAATATCTCGATCCTTGTGCCACCTAGCAGCGATTTTTTTCGTACGTCGCTTTCTATTCATATATGTATTATGTGTTCCAAATATGAGCCAGATCTGATCACAAATACGATTTTTGTGAATATACGATCCTTGCGCCACCTAACAGCGATTTTCTTTCATAGGTCGCTTTCTATACTTGAATGTATTATGTGTTCCAAATATGAACCAGATCGGATCACGAATCCGATTTTTGTGAATATCTCGATCCTTGCGCCACCTAGAGGCGATTTTTTCATAAGTCGCTTTCTCTTCTTGTATTATTATGTGTTTCAAACATGAGCCAAATCGGACCACAAATACAATTTTTGCGAACATCTCGATCTTTGTGCCACCTAGCAGCGCTTTTTTTCGTACTTCGCTTTCTATTCATATATGTATTATGTGTTCCAAATATGAGCCAGTTCGGATCACAAATACGATTTTTGTGAATACCTCGATCCTTGTGCGACCTAGCGGCGATTTTTTTCATGGCTCGCTTCTATTCTTATATATATTATGTGTTCCAAATATGAGCTAAATCCGATCACGAATCCGATTTTTGTGAATATCTCGATCCTTGCGCTACCTAGAGGCGATTTTTTCATAGGTCGCTTTCTCTTCTTGTATGTATTATGTGCTTCAAACATGAGCCAAATCGGACCACAAATAAGATTTTTGTGAATTTCTCGACCATTGCGCCACTTAGCTGCGATTATTTTCATAGGTCGCTTTCTATTCTTGTATGTATTATGTGTTCCAAATATGAGCCATATCCGATCACGAATCTGATTTTTGTGAATATCTCGATCCCTGCGCCACCTAGCAGCGATTTTCTTTCATAGGTCGCTGTCTATACTTGAATGTATTACGTGTTCCAAATATGAGCCAAATCGGACCACAAATACGATTTTTGTGAATATCTCGATCCTTGCGCCACCTAGAGGCGATTTTTTTCATAGGTCGCTTTCTCTTCTTGTATGTATTATGTGCTTCAAACATGAGCCAAATCGGAACACAAATACGATTTTTGTGAATATCTCGATCCTTGTGTCACCTAGCTGCGATTTTTTTCATACGTCGCTTTCTATTCTTATATGTATTATGTGTTCCAAATATGAGCTAAATCGATTTTTGTGAATATCTGGATCCTTGCGCTACCTAGTGGCGAGGTTTTTCATATGTCGCTTTTTATTCATGTATGTATTATGTATTCCAAATATGAGCCAGATCGGATCACAAATACGATTTTTGTGAATATCTCGGTCCTTGCGCGACCTAGCGGCGATTTTTTTCATACGTCGCTTTCTATTCATGTATGTATTATGTGTTCCCAATATGAGCCAAATCGGACCACAAATACGATTTTTGTGAATATCTCGATCCTTGCGCCACCTAGCGGCGATTTCTCTCATGGCTCGCTTTCTATTCTTATATGTATTATGTGTTCCAAATATGAGCTAAATCGGATCACGAATCCGATTTTTGTGAATATCTCGGTCCTTGCGCCACCTAGCAGCGATTTTTTAAATACGTCGATTTCTATTCATGTATGTATTATGTGCTCCAAATATGAGCCAAATCGGACCACAAATACGATTTTTGTGAATAACTCGATCCTTGCGCCACCTAGCAGCGATTTTCTTTCATAGTTCGCTTTCTATACTTGAATGTATTATGTGATTCAAACATGAGCCAAATCGGACCACAAATACAATTTTTGTGAATATCTCGATCATTGCGCCACCTAGCGGCGATTTTTTCATACGTCGCTTTATATTCATGTATGTATTATGTGTTCCAAATATGAGCCAAAATCGGGCCACAAATACGATTTTTGTGAATATACGATCCTTGCGCCACCTAGCAGCGATTTTCTTTCATAGGTCGCTTTCTATACTTGAATGTATTATTTGATTCAAACATGAGCCAAATCGGACCACAAATACGATTTTTGCGAATATCTCGATCCTTGTGCCACCCAGAGACGATTTTTTTCGTACGTCGCTTTCTATTCATATATGTATTCTGTGTTCGAAATATGAGCCAGATCGGATCACAAATACGATTTTTGTGAATACCTCGATCCTTGCTCCACCTAGCGGCGAATTTTTTCATGGCTCGCTTTCTATTCTTATATGTATTATGTGTTCCAAATATGAGCTAAATCGGATCACGAATCCGATTTTTGTGAATATCTAGATCCTTGCGCCACCTAGAGGCGATTTTTTCATACGTCGCTTTCTATTCTTATATGTATTATGTGTTCCAAATATGAGCTAAATCGGACCGCAAATACGATTTTTGTGAATATCTCGATCCTTGCGCCACCTAGCGGCGATTTTTTTCATACGTCGCTTTATGTTCATGTATGTATTATGTGTTCCAAATATGAGCCAAAATCGGACCACAAATACGATTTTTGTGAATATACGATCCTTGCGCCACCTAGCAGCGATTTTCTTTCATAGGTCGCTTTCTATACTTGAATGTATTATGTGATTTTTGCGAATATCTCGATCCTTCTGCCACCTAGCGGCGCTTTTTTTCGTACGTCGCTTTCTATTCATATATGTATTGTGTGTTCCAAATATGAGCCAGATCGGATCAAAAATACGATTTTTGTGAATACCTCATCCTTGCGCCACCTAGCGGCGATTTTTTATGGCTCGCTTTCTATTCTTATATGTATTATGTGTTCCAAATATGAGCTAAATCGGATCACGAATCCGATTTTTGTGAATATCTCGATCCTTGCGCCACCTAGAGGCGATTTTTTTCATATGTCGCTTTCTCTTCTGGTATGTATTATGTGTTTCAAACATGAGCCAAATCGGACCACAAATACGATTTTTGTGAATATACGATCCTTGCGCCACCTAGCAGCGATTTTCTTTCATAGGCCGCTTTCTATACTTGAATGTATTATGTGATTCAAACATGAGCCAAATCGGACCACAAATACGATTTTTGCGAATATCTCGATCCTTGTGCCACCTAGCGGCGATTTTTTTCGTACGTCGCTTTCTATTCATATATGTATTGTGTGTTCCAAATATGAGCCAGATTGGATCAAAAATACATTTTTTTTGTGAATACCTCGATCCTTGCGCCACCTAGCGGCGATTTTTTATGGCTCGCTTTCTATTCTTATATGTATTATGTGTTCCAAATATGAGCTAAATCGGATCACGAATCCGATTTTTGTGAATATCTCGATCCTTGCGCCACCTACCGGCTAGTTTTTTCATACGTCGCTTTCTATTCATGTATGTATTATCTTTTGCAAATGTGAGCCAGATCGGATCACAAATACGATTTTTGGGAATATCTCGATCCTTGCGCTACCTATCGGCGATTTTTTTCATGGCTCGCTTTCTTTCTTATATGTATTATGTGTTCCAAATATGAGCTAAATCGGACCGCAAATACGATTTTTGTGAATATCTCGATCTTTGCGCCACCTAGCGGCGATTTTTTTCATACGTCGCTTTATGTTCATGTATGTATTATGTGCTCCAAATATGAGCCAAAATCGGACCACAAATACGATTTTTGTGAATATACGATCCTTGCGCCACCTAGCAGCGATTTTCTTTCATAGGCCGCTTTCTATACTTGAATGTATTATGTGATTCAAACATGAGCCAAATCGGACCACAATACGATTTTTGCGAATATCTCGATCCTTGTGCCACCTAGCGGCGATTTTTTTCGTACGTCGCTTTCTATTCATATATGTATTGTGTGTTCCAAATATGAGCCAGATTGGATCAAAAATACGTTTTTTGTGAATACCTCGATCCTTGCGCCACCTAGCGGCGATTTTTTATGGCTCGCTTTCTATTCTTATATGTATTATGTGTTCCAAATATGAGCTAAATCGGATCTCGAATCCGATTTTTGTGAATATCTCGATCCTTGCGCCACCTACCGGCTAGTTTTTTCATACGTCGCTTTCTATTCATGTATGTATTATCTGTTGCAAATGTGAGCCAGATCGGATCACAAATACGATTTTTGGGAATATCTCGATCCTTGCGCTACCTATCGGCGATTTTTTTCATGGCTCGCTTTCTTTCTTATATGTATTATGTGTTCCAAATATGAGCTAAATCGGACCGCAAATACGATTTTTGTGAATATCTCGATCCTTGCGCCACCTAGCGGCGATTTTTTTCATACGTCGCTTTATGTTCATGTATGTATTATGTGTTCCAAATATGAGCCAAATCGGACCACAAATACGATTTTTGTGAATATCTCGATCCTTGCGCCCCCTACAGGCTAGTTTTTTCATACGTCGCTTTCTATTCATGTATGTATTATCTGTTGCAAATGTGAGCCAGATCGGATCACAAATACGATTTTTGGGAATATCTCGATCCTTGCGCTACCTATCGGCGATTTTTTTCATGGCTCGCTTTCTTTCTTATATGTATTATGTGTTCCAAATATGAGCCAGATCGGATCACGAATCCGATTTTTGTGAATATCTCGATCCTTGCGCCACCTACCAGCGATTTCTTTCATAGGTCGCTTTCTATACTTGAATGTATTATGTGTTCCAAATATGAGCCAAATCGGTCCACAAATACGATTTTTGTGAATATCTCGATCCTTGCGCCACCTAGGTGCGATTTTTTTCATAGGTCGCTTTCTCCTCTTGTATGTATTATGTGTTTCAAAGATGAGCCAAATCGGATCACAAATACGATTTTTGTGAATACCTCGATCCTTGCGCCACCCAGCGCCGATTTTTTTCATACGTTGCTTTCTATTCATGTATGTATTATGTGTTCCAAATATGAGCTAAATCGGTTTAGGAATCCGATTTTTATGAATATCTCGATCCATGCGCCACCTAGCGGCGATTTTTCATACGTCGCTTTCTATTCTTATATATATCACGTGTTCCAAATATGAGCTAAATCGGACCACAAATACAATTTTTGTGGATATCTCAATCCTTGCGCCACCTAGCGGCAATTTTTTTCATGGGTCGCTTTCTATTCTTATATGTATTATGTGTTCCAAATATGAGCTAACTCGGACCACAAATACAATTTTTGTGGATATCTCGATCCTTGCGCCACCTATCAGCGATTTTCTTTCATAGGTCGCTTTCTATACTTGAATGTATTATGTGATTCAAACATGAGCCAAATCGGACCACAAATACGATTTTTGTGAATATCTCGATCATTGCGCCACCTAGCGGCGATTTTTTCATACGTCGCTTTATATTCATGTATGTATTATGTGTTCCAAATATGAGCCAAAATCGGACCACAAATACGATTTTTGTGAATATACGATCCTTGCGCCACCTAGCAGTGATTTTCTTTCATAGGTCGCTTTCTATACTTGAATGTATTATGTGATTCAAACATGAGCCAAATCGGACCACAAATACGATTTTTGCGAATATCTCGATCCTTGTGCCACCCAGAGACGATTTTTTTCGTACGTCGCTTTCTATTCATATATGTATTCTGTGTTCGAAATATGAGCCAGATCGGATCACAAATACGATTTTTGTGAATACCTCGATCCTTGCTCCACCTAGCGGCGAATTTTTTCATGGCTCGCTTTCTATTCTTAAATGTATTATGTGTTCCAAATATGAGCTAAATCGGATCACGAATCCGATTTTTGTGAATATCTAGATCCTTGCGCCACCTAGAGGCGATTTTTTCATACGTCGGTTTCTATTCTTATATGTATTATGTGTTCCAAATATGAGCTAAATCGGACCGCAAATACGATTTTTGTAAATATCTCGATCCTTGCCCCACCTAGCGGCGATTTTTTTCATACGTCGCTTTATGTTCATGTATGTATTATGTGTTCCAAATATGAGCCAAAATCGGACCACAAATACGATTTTTGTGAATATACGATCTTTGCGCCACCTAGCAGCGATTTTCTTTCCTAGGTCGCTTTCTATACTTGAATGTGTTATGTGATTTTTGCGAATATCTCGATCCTTCTGCCACCTAGCGGCGCTTTTTTTCGTACGTCGCTTTCTATTCATATATGTATTGTGTGTTCCAAATATGAGCCAGATCGGATCAAAAATACGATTTTTGTGAATACCTCGATCCTTGCGCCACCTAGCGGCGATTTTTTATGGCTCGCCTTCTATTCTTATATGTATTATGTGTTCCAAATATGAGCTAAATGGGATCACGAATCCGATTTTTGTGAATATCTCGATCCTTGCGCCACCTAGAGGCGATTTTTTTCATATGTCGCTTTCTCTTCTGGTATGTATTATGTGTTCCAAATATGAGCCAAATCGGACCACAAATACGATTTTTGTGAATATCTCGATCCTTGCGCCACCTACCGGCTAGTTTTTTCATACGTCGCTTTCTATTCATGTATGTATTATCTGTTGCAAATGTGAGCCAGATCGGATCACAAATCCGATTTTTGTGAATATCTCGATCCTTGCGCTACCTATCGGCGATTTTTTTCATGGCTCGCTTTCTTTCTTATATGTATTATGTGTTCCAAATATGAGCTAAATCGGACCGCAAATACGATTTTTGTGAATATCTCGATCCTTGCGCCACCTAGCGGCGATTTTTTTCATACGTCGCTTTATGTTCATGTATGTATTATGTGCTCCAAATATGAGCCAAAATCGGACCACAAATACGATTTTTGTGAATATACGATCCTTGCGCCACCTAGCAGCGATTTTCTTTCATAGGCCGCTTTCTATACTTGAATGTATTATGTGATTCAAACATGAGCCAAATCGGACCACAAATACGATTTTTGCGAATATCTCGATCCTTGTGCCACCTAGCGGCGATTTTTTTCGTACGTCGCTTTCTATTCATATATGTATAGTTTGTTCCAAATATGAGCCAGATTGGATCAAAAATACGATTTTTGTGAATACCTCGATCCTTGCGCCACTTAGCGGCGATTTTTTATGGCTCGCTTTCTATTCTTATATGTATTATGTGTTCCAAATATGAGCCAGATCGGATCACGAATCCGATCCGATCCTACCAGCGATTTTCTTTCATAGGTCGCTTTCTATACTTGAATGTATTATGTGTTCCAAATATGAGCCAAATCGGTCCACAAATACGATTTTTGTGAATATATCGATCCTTGCGCCACCTAAGTGCGATTTTTTTCATAGGTCGCTTTCTCCTCTTGTATGTATTATGTGTTTCAAAGATGAGCCAAATCGGATCACAAATACGATTTTTGTGAATACCTCGATCCTTGCGCCACCTAGCGCCGATTTTTTTCATACGTTGCTTTCTATTCATGTATGTATTATGTGTTCCAAATATGAGCTAAATCGGATTAGGAATCCGATTTTTGTGAATATCTCGATCCATGCGCCACCTAACGGCGATTTTTCATACGTCGCTTTCTATTCTTATATATATCACGTGTTCCAAATATGAGCTAAATCGGACGACAAATACAATTTTTGTGGATATCTCGATCCTTGCGCCACCTAGCGGCAATTTTTTTCATGGGTCGCTTTCTATTCTTATATGTATTATGTGTTCCAAATATGAGCTAACTCGGACCACAAATACAATTTTTGTGGATATCTCGATCCTTGCGCCACCTAGAGCGATTTTCTTTCATAGGTCGCTTTCTATACTTGAATGTATTATGTGATGCAAACATGAGCCAAATCGGACCACAAATACTATTTTTGTGAATATCTCGATCATTGCGCCACCTAGCGGCGATTTTTTTCATACGTCGCTTCATATTAATGTATGTATTATGTGTTCCAAATATGAGCCAAAATCGGACCGCAAATACGATTTTTGTGAATATACGATCCTTGCGCCACCTAGCAGCGATTTTCTTTCATAGGTCGCTTTCTATACTTGAATGTATTATGTGATTCAAACATGAGCCAAATCGGACCACAAATACGATTTTTGCGAATATCTCGATCCTTGTGCCACCCAGCGGCGATTTTTTTCGTACGTCGCTTTCTATTCATATATGTATTCTGTGTTCCAAATATGAGCCAGATCGGATCACAAATACGATTTTTGTGAATACCTCGATCCTTGCTCCACCTAGCGGCGAATTTTTTCATGGCTCGCTTTCTATTCTTATATGTATTATGTGTTCCAAATATGAGCTAAATCGGATCACGAATCCGATTTTTGTGAATATCTAGATCCTTACGCCACCTAGAGGCGATTTTTTCATACGTCGCTTTCTATTCTTATATGTATTATGTGTTCCAAATATGAGCTAAATCGGACCGCAAATACGATTTTTGTGAATATCTCGATCCTTGCGCCACCTAGCGGCGATTTTTTTCATACGTCGCTTTATGTTCATGTATGTATTATGTGTTCCAAATATGAGCCAAAATCGGACCGTAAATACGATTTTTGTGAATATACGATCCTTGCGCCACCTAGCAGCGATTTTCTTTCATAGGTCGCTTTCTATACTTGAATGTATTATGTGATGCAAACATGAGCCAAATCGGACCACAAATACTATTTTTGTGAATATCTCGATCATTGCGCCACCTAGCGGCGATTTTTTTCATACGTCGCTTCATATTAATGTATGTATTATGTGTTCCAAATATGAGCCAAAATCGGACCGCAAATACGATTTTTGTGAATATACGATCCTTGCGCCACCTAGAAGCGATTTTCTTTCATAGGTCGCTTTCTATACTTGAATGTATTATGTGATTCAAACATGAGCCAAATCGGACCACAAATACGATTTTTGCGAATATCTCGATCCTTGTGCCACCTAGCAGCGATTTTTTTCGTACGTCGCTTTCTATTCATATATGTATTATGTGTTCCAAATATGAGCCAGATCTGATCACAAATACGATTTTTGTGAATATACGATCCTTGCGCCACCTAACAGCGATTTTCTTTCATAGGTCGCTTTCTATACTTGAATGTATTATGTGATTCAAACATGAGCCAAATCGGACCACAAATACGATTTTTGCGAATATCTCGATCCTTGTGCCACCCAGCGGCGATTTTTTTCGTACGTCGCTTTCTATTCATATATGTATTCTGTGTTCCAAATATGAGCCAGATCGGATCACAAATACGATTTTTGTGAATACCTCGATCCTTGCTCCACCTAGCGGCGAATTTTTTCATGGCTCGCTTTCTATTCTTATATGTATTATGTGTTCCAAATATGAGCTAAATCGGATCACGAATCCGAGTTTTGTGAATATCTCGATCTTTGCGCCACCTAGAGGCAATTTTTTTCATACGTCGCTTTCTATTCTTATATGTATTATGTGTTCCAAATATGAGCTAAATCGGATCACAAATAAAATTTTTGTGGATATCTCGATCCTTGCGCCACCTAGCGGCGATTTTTTTCCTACGTCGCTTTCTATTCATATATGTATTATATGTACCAAATATGAGCCAGATCGGATCACAAATACGATTTTTGTGAATATACGATCCTTGCGCCACCTATCAGCGATTTTCTTTCATAGGTCGCTTTCTATACTTGAATGTATTATGTGATTCAAGCATGAGCCAAATCGGACCACAAATACGATTTTTGTGAATATCTCGATCCTTGCACCACCTACCGGCGATTTTTTTCATACGTCGCTTTATATTCATGTATGTATTATGTGTTTCAAATATGAGCCAAAATCGGACCACAAATACGATTTTTGTGAATATACGATCCTTGCACCACCTAGCAGCGATTTTCTTTCATAGGTTGCTTTCTATACTTGAATGTATTATGGTGATTCAAACATGAGCCAAATCGGACCACAAATACGATTTTTGCGAATATCTCGATCCTTGTGCCACCTAGCGGCGATTGTTTTCGTACGTCGCTTTCTATTAATATATGTATTATGTGTTCCAAATATGAGCTTGATCGGATCACAAATACGATTTTTGTGAATACCTCATCCCTTGCGCCACCTAGCGGCGATTTTTTTCATGGCTCGCTTTCTATTCTTATATGTATTATGTGTTCCAAATATGAGCTAAATCGGATCACGAATCCGATTTTTGTGAATATCTTGATCCTTGCGCCACCTAGAGGCGATTTTTTTCATACGTCGCTTTCTATTCTTATATGTATTATGTGATCCAAATATGAGCTAAATCGGACCACAAATACGATTTTTGTGTATATACGATCCTTGCGCCACCTAGCAGCGAATTTCTTTCATAGGTCGCTTTCTATACTTGAATGTATTATGTGATTCAAACATGAGTCAAATCGGACCACAAATACGATTTTTGCGAATATCTCGATCCTTGTGCCACCTAGCGGCGATTTTTTTCATACGTCGCTTTATATTCATGTATGTATTATGTGTTCCATATATGAGCCAAATCGGACCACAAATACGATTTGTGCGAATATCTCGATCCTTGTGCCACCTAGCGGCGATTTTTTTCATACGTCGCTTTATATTCATGTATGTATTATGTGTTCCAAATATGAGCCAAATCGGACCACATATACGATTTTTGTGAATACCTCGATCCTTGCGCGACCTATCGGCGATTTTTTTCATGGCTCGCTCTCTTTCTTATATGAATTATGTGTTCCAAATATGAGCCAGATCGGATCACGAATCCGATTTTTGTGAATATCTCAATCCTTGCGCTACCTAGCAGCGATTTTCTTTCATAGGTCGCTTTCTATACTTGTGTTTCAAAGATGAGCCAAATCGGACCACAAATACGATTTTTGTGAATACCTCGATCCTTGCGCCACCTAGCGCCGATTTTTTTCATACGTTGCTTTCTATTCATGTATGTATTAAAAAAAAAAAAATGTATGTATTATGTGTTCCAAATGTGAGCTAAATCGGATTAGGAATCCGATTTTTGTGAATATCTCGATCCATGCGCCACCTAACGGCGATTTTTCATACGTCGCTTTCTATTCTTATATATATCACGTGTTCCAAATATGAGCTAAATCGGACCACAAATACAATTTTTGTGGATATCTCGATCCTTGCGCCACCTAGCGGCATTTTTTTCATGGGTCGCTTTCTATTCTTATATGTATTATGTGTTCCAAATATGAGCTAACTCGGACCACAAATACAATTTTTGGGGATATCTCGATCCTTGCGCCACCTAGCAGCGATTTTCTTTCATAGGTCGCTTTCTATACTTGAATGTATTATGTGATGCAAACATGAGCCAAATCGGACCACAAATACTATTTTTGTGAATATATCGATCATTGCGCCACCTAGCGGCAATTTTTTCATACGTCGCTTTATATTCATGTATGTATTATGTGTTCCAAATATGAGCCAAAATCGGACCGCAAATACGATTTTTGTGAATATACGATCCTTGCGCCACCTAGCAGCGATTTTCTTTCATAGGTCGCTTTCTATACTGGAATGTATTATGTGATTCAAACATGAGCCAAATCGGACCACAAATACGATTTTTGCGAATATCTCGATCCTTGTGCCACCCAGCGGCGATTTTTTTCGTACGTCGCTTTCTATTCATATATGTATTATGTGTTCCAAATATGAGCTAAATCGGACCACAAATACGATTTTTGTGTATACACGATCCTTGCGCCACCTAGCAGCGAATTTCTTTCATAGGTCGCTTTCTATAATTGAATGTATTATGTGATTCAAACATGAGCCAAATCGGACCACAAATACGATTTTTGCGAATATCTCGATCCTTGTGCCACCTAGCGGCGGTTTTTTTCATACGTCGCTTTATATTCATGTATGTATTATGTGTTCCAAATATGGTCCAAAATCGGACCACAACTACGATTTTTGTGAATATACGATCCTTGCGCCACCTAGCAGCGATTTTCTTTTATAGGTCGCTTTCTATACTTGAATGTATTATGTGATTCAAATATGAGCTAAATCGGATAACGAATCCGAGTTTTGTGAATATCTCGATCTTTGCGCCACCTAGAGGCGATTTTTTTCATACGTCGCTTTCTATTCTTATATGTATTATGTGTTCCAAATATGAGCTAAATCGGACCACAAATACGATTTTTGTGTATATACGATCCTTGCGCCACCTAGCAGCGAATTTCTTTCATAGGTCACTTTCTATAATTGAATGTATTATGTGATTCAAACATGAGCCAAATCGGACCACAAATACGATTTTTGCGAATATCTCGATCCTTGTGCCACCTAGCGGCGATTGTTTTCGTACGTCGCTTTCTATTCATATATGTATTATGTGTTCCAAATATGAGCTAGATCGGATCACAAATACGATTTTTGTGAATACCTCGATCCTTGCGCCACCTAGCGGCGATTTTTTTCATGGCTCGCTTTCTATTCTTATATGTATTATGTGTTCCTAATATGAGCTAAATCGGATCACGAATCCGATTTTTGTGAATATCTTGATCCTTGCGCCACCTAGAGGCGATTTTTTTCATACGTCGCTTTCTATTCTTATATGTATTATGTGTTCCAAATATGAGCTAAATCGGACCACAAATACGATTTTTGTGTATATACGATCCTTGCGCCACCTAGCAGCGAATTTCTTTCATAGGTCGCTTTCTATAATTGAATGTATTATGTGATTCAAACGTGAGCCAAATCGGACCACAAATACGATTTTTGCGAATATCTTTGTCTTGCTAGAGGCGCTTTTTTTCATACGTCGCTTTCTATTCTTATATGTATTATGTGTTCCAAATATGAGCTAAATCGGACCACAAATACGATTTTTGTGTATATACGATCCTTGCGCCACCTAGCAGCGAATTTCTTTCATAGGTCGCTTTCTATAATTGAATGTATTATGTGATTCAAACATGAGCCAAATCGGACCACAAATACAATTTTTGCGAATATCTCGATCCTTGTGCCACCTAGCGGCGGTTTTTTTCATACGTCGCTTTATATTCATGTATGTATTATGTGTTCCAAATATGAGCCAAATCGGACCACAAATACGATTTTTGCGAATATCTCGATCCTTGTGCCACCTAGCGGCGATTTTTTTCATACGTCGCTTTATATTCATGTATGTATTATGTGTTCCAAATATGAGCCAAAATCGGATCACGAATACGATTTTTGTGAATATACGATCCTTGCGCCACCTAGCAGCGATTTTCTTTCATAGGCCGCTATATATACTTGAATGTATTATATGGTGAAAACATGAGCCAAATCGGACCACAAATACGATTTTTGTGAATATCTCGATCCTTGCGCCACCTAGCGGCGATTTTTTTCATACGTCGCTTTATATTCATGTATGTATTATGTGTTCCAAATATGAGCCAATATCGGACCACAAATACGATTTTTGTGAATATACGATCCTTGCGCCACCTAGCAGCGATTTTCTTTCATAGGTCGCTTTCTATACTTGAATGTATTATACGATTCAAATATGAGCTAAATCGGATCACGAATCCGATTTTTGTGAATATCTCGATCCTTGCGCCACCTAGAGGCGATTTGTCTTGCTAGAGGCGCTTTTTTTCATACGTCGCTTTCTATTCTTATATGTATTATGTGTTCCAAATATGAGCTAAATCGGAACACAAATACAATTTTTGTGGATATTTCGATCCTTGCGCCACCTAGCGGCGATTTTTTTCGTACGTCGTTTTCTATTCATATATGTATTATGTGTTCCAAATATGAGCCAGATCGGATCACATATACGATTTTTGTAAATACCTCGATCCTTGCGCGACCTAACGGCGATTTTTTTCATGGCTCGCTCTCTTTCTTATATGAATTATGTGTTCCAAATATGAGCCAGATCGGATCACGAATCCGATTTTTGTGAATATCTCGATCCTTGCGCCACCTAGCAGCGATTTTCTTTCATAGGTCGCTTTCTATACTTGTGTTTCAAAGATGAGCCAAATCGGATCACAAATACGATTTGTGTGAATACCTCGATCCTTGCGCCACCTAGCGCCGATTTTTTTCATACGTTGCTTTCTATTCATGTATGTATTATGTTATCCAAATATGAGCTAAATCGGATTAGGAATCCGATTTTTGTGAATATCTCGATCCATGCGCCACCTAACGGCGATTTTTCATACGTCGCTTTCTATTCTTATATATATCACGTGTTCCAAATATGAGCTAAATCGGACCACAAATACAATTTTTGTGGATATCTCGATCCTTGCGCCACCTAGCGGCAATTTTTTTCATGGGTCGCTTTCTATTCTTATATGTATTATGTGTTCCAAATATGAGCTAACTCGGACCACAAATACAATTTTTGTGGATATCTCGATCCTTGCGCCACCTAGCAGCGATTTTCTTTCATAGGTCGCTTTCTATACTTGAATGTATTATGTGATGCAAACATGAGCCAAATCGGACCACAAATACTATTTTTGTGAATATATCGATCATTGCGCCACCTAGCGGCGATTTTTTTCATACGTCGCTTTATATTCATGTATGTATTATGTGTTCCAAATATGAGCCAAAATCGGACCGCAAATACGATTTTTGTGAATATACGATCCTTGCGCCACCTAGCAGCGATTTTCTTTCATAGGTCGCTTTCTATACTTGAATGTATTATGTGATTCAAACATGAGCCAAATCGGACCACAAATACGATTTTTGCGAATATCTCGATCCTTGTGCCACCCAGCGGCGATTTTTTTCGTACGTCGCTTTCTATTCATATATGTATTCTGTGTTCCAAATATGAGCCAGATCGGATCACAAATACGATTTTTGTGAATACCTCGATCCTTGCTCCACCTAGCGGCGAATTTTTTCATGGCTCGCTTTCTATTCTTATATGTATTATGTGTTCCAAATATGAGCTAAATCGGATCACGAATCCGTTTTTTGTGAATATCTAGATCCTTGCGCCACCTAGAGGCGAATTTTTCATACGTCGCTTTCTATTCTTATATGTATTATGTGTTCCAAATATGAGCTAAATCGGACCGCAAATACGATTTTTGTGAATATCTCGATCCTTGCGCCACCTAGCGGCGATTTTTTTCATACGTCGCTTTATGTTCATGTATGTATTATGTGTTCCAAATATGAGCCAAAATCGGACCACAACTACGATTTTTGTGAATATACGATCCTTGCGCCACCTAGCAGCGATTTTCTTTCATAGGTCGCTTTCTATACTTGAATGTATTATGTGATTCAAACATGAGCCAAATCGGACCACAAATACGATTTTTGCGAATATCTCGATCCTTGTGCCACCTAGCAGCGATTTTTTTCGTACGTCGCTTTCTATTCATATATGTATTATGTGTTCCAAATATGAGCCAGATCGGATCACAAATACGATTTTTGTGAATATACGATCCTTGCGCCACCTAGCAGCGCTTTTCTTTCATAGGTCGCTTTCTATACTTGAATGTATTATGTGATTCAAATATGAGCTAAATCGGATCACGAATCCGAGTTTTGTGAATATCTCGATCTTTGCGCCACCTAGAGGCAATTTTTTTCATACGACGCTTTCTATTCTTATATGTATTATGTGTTCCAAATATGAGCTAAATCGGATCACAAATAAAATTTTTGTGGATATCTCGATCCTTGCGCCACCTAGCGGCGATTTTTTTCGTACGTCGCTTTCTATTCATATATGTATTATGTGTACCACATATGAGCCAGATCGGATCACAAATACGATTTTTGTGAATATACGATCCTTGCGCCACCTAGCAGCGATTTTCTTTCATAGGTCGCTTTCTATACTTGAATGTATTATGTGATTCAAGCATGAGCCAAATCGGACCACAAATACGATTTTTGTGAATATCTCGATCCTTGCACCACCTACCGGCGATTTTTTTCATACGTCGCTTTATATTCATGTATGTATTATGTGTTTCAAATATGAGCCAAAATCGGACCATAAATACGATTTTTGTGAATATACGATCCTTGCGCCACCTAGCAGGGATTTTCTTTCATACGTCGCTTTCTATACTTGAATGTATTATGTGTTCCAAATATGAACCAGATCGGATCACGAATCCGATTTTTGTGAATATCTCGATCCTTGCGCCACCTAGCGGCGATCTTTTTTCATAGGTTGTTTCTATTCTTGTATGTATTATGTGCTTCAAACATGAGCCAAATCGGACCACAAATACGATTTTTGCGAACATCTCGATCTTTGTGCCACCTAGCAGCGATTTTTTTCATGGCTCGCTTCTATTCTTATATATATTATGTACTTCAAACATGAGCCAAATCGGACCACAAATACGATTTTTGTGAATATCTCGATCCTTGTGCCACCTAGCGGCGATTTTTTTCGTACGTCGCTTTCTATACTTGCATGTATTATGTGTTCCAAATATGAGCCAAATCGGACCACAAATAAGATTTTTGTGAATTTCTCGACCAATGCGCCACTTAGCTGCGATTATTTTCATAGGTCGCTTTCTATTCTTGTATGTATTATGTGTTCCAAATATGAGCCATATCGGATCACGAATCTGATTTTTGTGAATATCTCGATCCTTGCGCCACCTAGCAGCGATTTTCTTTCATAGGTCGCTGTCTATACTTCAATGTATTATGTGTTCCAAATATGAGCCAAATCGGACCACAAATACGATTTTTGTGAATATCTCGATCCTTGTGTCACCTAGCGGCGATTTTTTTCATACGTCGCTTTCTATTCTTATATGTATTATGTGTTCCAAATATGAGCTAAATCAATTTTTGTGAATATCTGGATCCTTGCGCCACCTAGTGGCGAGTTTTTTCATATGTCGCTTTTTATTCATGTATGTATTATGTATTCCAAATATGAGCCAGATCGGATCACAAATACGATTTTTGTGAATATCTCGGTCCTTACGCGACCTAGCGGCGATTTTTTTCATACGTCGCTCCATGTATGTATTATGTGTTCCCAACATGAGCCAAATCGGACCACAAATACGATTTTTGTGAATATCTCGATCCTTGCGCCACCTAGCGGCTATTTCTCTCATGGCTCGCTTTCTATTCTTATATGTATTATGTGTTCCAAATATGAGCTAAATCGGATCACGAATCCGATTTTTGTGAATATCTCGGTCCTTGCGCCACCTAGCAGCGATTTTTTAAATACATCGATTTCTATTCATGTATGTATTATGTGTTCCAAATATGAGCCAAATCGGACCACAAATACGATTTTTGTGAATATCTCGATCCTTGCGCCACCTAGCGGCGATTTTTTTCATGGCTCGCTTTTCTATTCTTATATGTATTATGTGTTCCAAATATGAGCCAAATCGGACCACAAACACGATTTTTGTGAATATCTCGATCCTTGCGCCACCTACCGGCTAGTTTTTTCATACGTCGCTTTCTATTCATGTATGTATTATCTGTTCCAAATGTGAGCCAGATCGGATGACAAATACAATTTTTGTGAATATCTCGATCCTTGCGCTACCTATCGGCGATTTTTTTCATGGTTCGCTTTCTTTCTTATATGTATTATGTGTTCCAAATATGAGCCAGATCGGATCACGAATCCGATTTTTTTGAATATATCGATCCTTGCGCCACCTACCAGCGAGTTTCTTTCATAGGTCGCTTTCTATACTTGAATGTATTATGTGTTCCAAATATGAGCCAAATCGGTCCACAAATATGATTTTTTTGAATATCTCGATCCTTGCGCCACCTAGGTGCGATTTTTTTCATAGGTCGCTTTCTCCTCTTGTATGTATTATGTGTTTCAAAGATGATCCAAATCGGATCACAAACACGATTTTTGTGAATACCTCGATCCTTGCGCCACCTAGCGCCGATTTTTTTCATACGTTGCTTTCTATTCATGAATGTATTATGTGTTCCAAATATGAGCTAAATGGGATTAGGAATCCGATTTTTGTGAATATCTCGATCCATGCGCCACCTAGCGGCGATTTTTCATACGTCGCTTTCTATTCTTATATATAACACGTGTTCCAAATATGAGCTAAATCGGACCACAAATACAATTTTTGTGGATATCTGGATCCTGGCGTCACCTAGCGGCAATTTTTTTCATGGGTCGCTTTCTATTCTTATATGTATTATGTGTTCCAAATATGAGCTAACTCGGACTACAAATACAATTTTTGTGGATATCTCGATCCTTGCGCCACCTAGCTGCGATTTTCTTTCATAGGTCGCTTTCTATACTTGAATGTATTATGTGATTCAAACATGAGCCAAATCGGACCACAAATACGATTTTTGTGAATATCTCGATCATTGCGCCACCTAGCGGAGATTTTTTTCATACGTCGCTTTATATTCATGTATGTATTATGTGTTCCAAATATGAGCCAGATCGGATCACAAATACGATTTTTGTGAATACCTCGATCCTTGCGCCACCTAGCAGCGATTTTCTTTCATAGGTCGCTTTCTATACTTGAATGTATTATGTGATTCAAACATGAGCCAAATCGGACCACAAATACGATTTTTGCGAATATCTCGATCCTTGTGCCACCTATCGGCGATTTTTTTCATACGTCGCTTTATATTCATGTATGTATTATGTGTTCCAAATATGAGCCAAATCGGACCACAAATACGATTTTTGCGAATATCTCGATCCTTGTGCCACCTAGCGGCGATTTTTTTCATACGTCCTTTTAATTCATGTATGTGTTATGTGTTCCAAATATGAGCCAAAATCGGATCACGAATACGATTTTTGTGAATATACGATCCTTGCGCCACCTAGCAGCGATTTTCTTTCATAGGTCGCTTTCTATACTTGAATGTATTATATGATTCAAATATGAGCTAAATCGGATCACGAATCCGATTTTTGTGAATATCTCGATCCTTGCGCCACCTAGAGGCGATTTTTTTCATACGTCGCTTTCTATTCTTATATGTATTATGTGTTCCAAATATGAGCTAAATCGGAACACAAATACAATTTTTGTGGATATCTCGATCCTTGCGCCACCTAGCGGCGATTTTTTTCGTACGTCGTTTTCTATTCATATATGTATTATGTGTTCCAAATATGAGCCAGATCGGATCATATATACGATTTTTGTGAATACCTCGATCCTTGCGCGACCTAGCGGCGATTTTTTTCATGGCTCGCTTCTATTCTTATATGTATTATGTGTTCCAAATATGAGCTAAATCGGATCACGAATCCGATTTTTGTGAATATCTCGATACTTGCGCCACCTAGAGGCGATTTTTTTCATACGTCGCTATCTATTCTTATATGTATTATGTGTTCCAAATATGAGCTAAATCGGACCACAAATACGATTTTTGTGAATATATCGATCCTTGCGCCACCTAGCGGCAATTTTTTTCATACGTCGCTTTATATTCATGTATGTATTATGTGTTCCAAATATGAGCCAAAATCGGACCACAAATACGATTTTTGTGAATATACGATCCTTGCGCCACCTAGCAGCGATTTTCTTTCATAGGTCGCTTTCTATACTTGAATGTATTATGTGATTCAAACATGAGCCAAATCGGACCACAAATACGATTTTTGCGAATATATCGATCCTTGCGCCACCTAGCGGCGATTTTTTAATGGCTCGCTTTCTATTCTTATATGTATTATATGTTCCAAATATGAGCTAAATCGGATCACGAATCCGATTTTTGTGAATATCTCGATCCTTGCGCCACCTAAGGCGATTTTTTTCATATCGCTTTCTCTTCTTGTATGTATTATGTGTTTCAAACATGAGCCAAATTGGACCACAAATACGATTTTTGTGAATATATCGATCCTTGCGCCACCTAGCGGCTAGTTTTTTTATACGTCGCTTTCTATTCATGTATGTATTATCTGTTCCAAATGTGAGCCAGATCGGATCAGAAATACGATTTTTGTGAATATCTCGATCCTTGCGCTACCTATCGGCGATTTTTTTCATGGCTCGCTCTCTTTCTTATATGAATTATGTGTTCCAAATATGAGCCAGGTCGGATCACGAATCCGATTTTTGTGAATATCTCGATCCTTGCGCCACCTAGCAGCGATTTTCTTTCATAGGTGGCTTTCTATACTTGAATGTATTATGTGTTCCAAATATGAACCAGATCGGATCACGAATCCGATTTTTGTGAATATCTCTATCCTTGCGCCACCTAGAGGCGATTTTTTCATAAGTCGCTTTCTCTTCTTGTATGTATTATGTGTTTCAAACATGAGCCAAATCGGACCACAAATACGATTTTTGCGAATATCTCGATCTTTGTGCCACCTAACAGCGATTTTTTTCGTACGGCGCTTTCTATTCATATATGTATTATGTGTTCCAAATATGAGCCAGTTCGGATCACAAATACGATTTTTGTGAATATCTCGATCCTTGTGCGACCTAGCGGCGATTTTTTTCATGGCTCGCTTCTATTCTTATATATATTATGTGTTCCAAATATGAGCTAAATCCGATCACGATTCCGATTTTTGTGAATATCTCGATCCTTGCGCCACCTAGAGGCGATTTTTTTCATAGGTCGCTTTATCTTCTTGTTTGTATTATGTGCTTCAAACATGAGCCAAATCGGACCACAAATATGATTTTTGTGAATATCTCGATACTTGTGCCAAATAGCAGCGATTTTTTTCGTACGTCGCTTTCTATACTTGCATGTATTATGTGTTCCAAATATGAGCCAAATCGGACCACAAATAAGATTTTTGTGAATTTCTCGACCATTGCGCGACTTAGCTGCGATTATTTTCATAGCTCGCTTTCTATTCTTGTATGTATTATGTGTTCCAAATATGAGCCAGATCGGATCACGAATCTGATTTTTGTGAATATCTCGATCCTTGCGCCACCTAGCAGCGATTTTCTTTCATAGGTCGCTGTCTATACTTGAATGTATTATGTGTTCCAAATATGAGCCAAATCGGACCACAAATACGATTTTTGTGAATATCTCGATCCTTGCGCCACCTAGAGGCGACTTTTTTCATAGGTCGCTTTCTCTTCTTGTATGTATTATGTGCTTCAAACATGAGCCAAATCGGACCACAAATATGATTTTTGTGAATATCTCGATCCTTGAGTCACCTAGCGGCGCTTTTTTCATACGTCGCTTTCTATTCTTATATGTATTATGTGTTCCAAATATGAGCTAAATCGATTTTTGTGAATATCTGGATCCTTGCGCCACCTAGTGGCGAGTTTTTTCATATGTCGCTTTTTATTCATGTATGTATTATGTATTCCAAATATGAGCCAGATCGGATCACAAATACGATTTTTGTGAATATCTCGGTCCTTGCGCCACCTAGCGGCGATTTTTTTCATATGTCGTTTTCTATTCATGTATGTATTATGTGTTCCCAATATGAGCCAAATCGGACCACAAATACGATTTTTGTGAATATCTCGATCCTTGCGCCACCTAGCGGCGATTTCTCTCATGGCTCGCTTTCTATTCTTATATGTATTATGTGTTCCAAATATGAGCCAAATCTGACACAAATAAGATTTTTGTGAATTTCTCGACATTGCGCCACTTAGCTGCGATTTTTTTCATAGGTCGCTTTCTATTCTTGTATGTATTATGTGTTCCCAATATGAGCCAGATCGGATCACGAATCGATTTTTGTGAATATCTCGACCATTGCCCACTTAGCTGTGATTTTTTTCGTAGGTCGTTTTCTTTTCTTGTATGTATTATGTGTTCCAAATATGAGACAAATCGGACCACAAATAAGATTTTTGTGAATATCTAGATCCTTGCGCCACCTAGCGGCGATATTTTTCATAGGTTGCTTTCTATTCTTGTACGTATTATGTGTTCCAAATATGAGCCAAATCGGACACAAATAAGATTTGTGTGAATATCTCGACCATTGCGCCACCTAGCGGCGATTTTTTTCATACGTCGCTTTCTATACTTGCATGTATTATGTGTTCCAAATATGAGCCAAATCGGACAACAAATAAGATTTTTGTGAATTTCTCGACCATTGCGCCACTTAGCTGCGATTTTTTTCATAGGTCGCTTTATATTCTTGTATGTATTATGTGTTCCAAATATGAGCCAGATCGGATCACGAATCCGATTTTTGTGAATATCTCGATCCTTCCGCCACCTAGCAGCGATTTTCTTTCATAGGTCGCTTTCTATACTTGAATGTATTATGTTTTCCACATATGAGCCAAATCGGACCACAAATACGATTTTTGTGAATATCTCGATCCTTGCGCCACCTAGAGGTGATTTTTATCATAGGTCGCTTTCTCTTCTTGTATGTATTATGTGCTTCAAACATGAGCCAAATCGGACCACAAATACGATTTTTGTGAATATCTCGATCCTTGTGCCACCTAGCGTCGATTTTTTTCATACGTCGCTTTCTATTCTTATATGTATTATGTGTTCCAAATATGAGATAAATCGGACCACAAATACGATTTTTATGAAAACCTCGATCCTTGCGCCACCTAGCGGCGATTTTTTTCATACGTCGCTTTCTATTCATGTATGTATTATGTGCTCCAAATATGAGCCAAAATCGGACCACAAATACGATTTTTGTGAATATCTCGACCCTTGCGCCACCTAGTGGCGATTTTCTTTCATGGGTCACTTTCTACACTTGCATGTATTATGTGTTCCAAATATGATCCAAATCGGACCACTAATACGATTTTTGTGAATATCTGGATCCTTGCGCCACCTAGTGGCGAATTTTTTCATATGTCGCTTTTTATTCATGTATGCATTATGTGTTCCAAATATGAGCCAGATCGTATCACAAATATTATTTTTGTGAATATCTCGATCCTTGCCCCACCTAGAGGCGATTTTTTTCATGGGTCGCTTTCTATTATATGTATTATGTGTTCCAAATATGAGCTAAATCGGACCACAAATAAAATTTTTGTGGATATCTCGATCCTTGTGCCACCTAGCTGCGATTTTTTTCGTACGTCGCTTTCTATTCATATGTGTATTATGTGTTCCAAATATGACCCAGATCGGATCACAAATACGATTTTTGTGAATATCTCGGTCCTTGCGCCACCTAGCGGCGATTTTTCTCATGGCTCGCTTTCTCTTCTTATATGTATTATGTGTTCCAAATATGAGCTAAATCGGATCACGAATCCGATTTTTGTGAATATCTCGGCCCTTGCGCCACCTAGCAGCGATTTTTTTCATACGTCGCTTTCTATTCATGTATGTATTACGTGTTGCAAATATGAGCCAAATCGGACCACAAATACGATTTTTGTGAATATCTCGATCCTTGCGCCACCTAGCGGCGATTTTTTTCATGGCTCGCTTTCTATCCTTATATGTATTATGTGTTTCAAATATAAGCCAAATCGGACACAAATAAGATTTTTGTGAATTTCTCGACCATTGCGCCACTTAGCTGCGCTTTTTTCATAGGTCGCTTTCTATTCTTGTATGTATTATGTGTTCCAAATATGAGCCAGATCGGATCACGAATCCGATATTTGTGAATATCTCGACCATTGCGCCACTTAGCTGCGATTTTTTTCGTAGGTCGTTTTCTTTTCTTGTATGTATTATGTGTTCCAAATATGAGACAAATCGGACCACAAATAAGATTTTTGTGAATATCTAGATCCTTGCGCCACCTAGCGGCGATCTTTTTCATAGGTTGCTTTCTATTCTTGTATGTATTATGTGTTCCAAATATGAGCCAAATCGGACACAAATAAGATTTTTGTGAATATCTCAACCATTGCGCCACTTAGCTGCGATTTTTTTCATAGGTCGCTTTCTATTCTTGTATGTATTGTGTGTTCCAAATATGAGCCAGATCGGATCACGAATCCGATTTTTGTGAATATCTCGATCCTTGCGCCACCTAGCAGCGATTTTCTTTCATAGGCCGCTTTCTATACTTGAATGTATTATGTGTTCCAAATATGAACCAGATCGGATCACGAATCCGATTTTTGTGAATATCTCGATCCTTCCGCCACCTATCAGCGATTTTCTTTCACAGGTCGCTTTCTATACTTGAATGTATTATGTTTTCCACATATGAGCCAAATCGGACCACAAATACGATTTTTGTGAATATCTCGATCCTTGCGCCACCTAGAGGTGATTTTTTTCATAGGTCGCTTTCTCTTCTTGTATGTATTATGTGCTTCAAACATGAGCCAAATCGGACCACAAATACGATTTTTGTGAATATCTCGATCCTTGTGCCACTTAGCGTCGATTTTTTTCATACGTCGATTTCTGTTCTTATATGTATTATGTGTTCCAAATATGAGATAAATCGGACCACAAATACGATTTTTGTGAAAATCTCGATCCTTGCGCCACCTAGCGGCGATTTTTTTCATACGTTGCTTTCTATTCATGTATGTATTATGTGTTCCAAATATGAGCCAAAATCGGACCACAAATACGATTTTTGTGAATATCTCGACCCTTGCGCCACCTAGTGGCGATTTTTTTCATATGTCGCTTTTTATTCATGTATGTATTATGTGTTCCAAATATGAGCCAGATCGGACCACAAATACAATTTTTGTGAAT
Organism: Eurosta solidaginis; assembly: GCF_040869045.1. Taxonomy (NCBI): domain Eukaryota; kingdom Metazoa; phylum Arthropoda; class Insecta; order Diptera; family Tephritidae; genus Eurosta; species Eurosta solidaginis. The sequence continues at coordinate 52,047,310 of NC_090324.1, forward strand.
ATCTGGATCCTTGCGCCACCTAGTGGCGAATTTTTTCATATGTCGCTTTTTATTCATGTATGTATTATGTGACCCAAATATGAGCCAGATCGGATCACAAATACTATTTTTGTGAATATCTCGATCCTTGCCCCACCTAGAGGCGATTTTTTTCATGGGTCGCTTTCTATTATATGTATTATGTGTTCCAAATATGAGCTAAATCGGACCACAAATAAAATTTTTGTGGATATCTCGATCCTTGTGCCACATAGCGGCGATTTTTTTCGTACGTCGCTTTCTATTCATATATGTATTATGTGTTCCAAATATGAGCCAGATCGGATCACAAATACGATTTTTGTGAATATCTCGATCCTTGCGCCACCTAGCGGCGATTTTTCTCGTGGCTCGCTTTCTATTCATATATGTATTATGTGTTCCCAATATGAGCCAGATCGGATCACGAATCGATTTTTGTGAATATCTCGACCATTGCCCACTTAGCTGTGATTTTTTTCGTAGGTCGTTTTCTTTTCTTGTATGTATTATGTGTTCCAAATATGAGACAAATCGGACCACAAATAAGATTTTTGTGAATATCTAGATCCTTGCGCCACCTAGCGGCGATATTTTTCATAGGTTGCTTTCTATTCTTGTACGTATTATGTGTTCCAAATATGAGCCAAATCGGACACAAATAAGATTTGTGTGAATATCTCGACCATTGCGCCACCTAGAGGCGATTTTTTTCATACGTCGCTTTCTATACTTGCATGTATTATGTGTTCCAAATATGAGCCAAATCGGACAACAAATAAGATTTTTGTGAATTTCTCGACCATTGCGCCACTTAGCTGCGATTTTTTTCATAGGTCGCTTTATATTCTTGTATGTATTATGTGTTCCAAATATGAGCCAGATCGGATCACGAATCCGATTTTTTGTGAATATCTCGATCCTTCCGCCACCTAGCAGCGATTTTCTTTCATAGGTCGCTTTCTATACTTGAATGTATTATGTTTTCCACATATGAGCCAAATCGGACCACAAATACGATTTTTGTGAATATCTCGATCCTTGCGCCACCTAGAGGTGATTTTTATCATAGGTCGCTTTCTCTTCTTGTATGTATTATGTGCTTCAAACATGAGCCAAATCGGACCACAAATACGATTTTTGTGAATATCTCGATCCTTGTGCCACCTAGCGTCGATTTTTTTCATACGTCGCTTTCTATTCTTATATGTATTATGTGTTCCAAATATGAGATAAATCGGACCACAAATACGATTTTTATGAAACCTCGATCCTTGCGCCACCTAGCGGCGATTTTTTTCATACGTCGCTTTCTATTCATGTATGTATTATGTGCTCCAAATATGAGCCAAAATCGGACCACAAATACGATTTTTGTGAATATCTCGACCCTTGCGCCACCTAGTGGCGATTTTCTTTCATGGGTCACTTTCTACACTTGCATGTATTATGTGTTCCAAATATGAGCCAAATCGGACCACAAATACGATTTTTGTGAATATCTGGATCCTTGCGCCACCTAGTGGCGAATTTTTTCATATGTCGCTTTTTATTCATGTATGCATTATGTGTTCCAAATATGAGCCAGATCGGATCACAAATACTATTTTTGTGAATATCTCGATCCTTGCCCCACCTAGAGGCGATTTTTTTCATGGGTCGCTTTCTATTATATGTATTATGTGTTCCAAATATGAGCTAAATCGGACCACAAATAAAATTTTTGTGGATATCTCGATCCTTGTGCCACCTAGCTGCGATTTTTTTCGTACGTCGCTTTCTATTCATATGTGTATTATGTGTTCCAAATATGACCCAGATCGGATCACAAATACGATTTTTGTGAATATCTCGGTCCTTGCGCCACCTAGCGGCGATTTTTCTCATGGCTCGCTTTCTCTTCTTATATGTATTATGTGTTCCAAATATGAGCTAAATCGGATCACGAATCCGATTTTTGTGAATATCTCGGCCCTTGCGCCACCTAGCAGCGATTTTTTTCATACGTCGCTTTCGATTCATGTATGTATTACGTGTTGCAAATATGAGCCAAATCGGACCACAAATACGATTTTTGTGAATATCTCGATCCTTGCGCCACCTAGCGGCGATTTTCTTCATGGCTCGCTTTCTATCCTTATATGTATTATGTGTTTCAAATATGAGCCAAATCGGACACAAATAAGATTTTTGTGAATTTCTCGACCATTGCGCCACTTAGCTGCGATTTTTTTCATAGGTCGCTTTCTATTCTTGTATGTATTATGTGTTCCAAATATGAGCCAGATCGGATCACGAATCCGATATTTGTGAATATCTCGACCATTGCGCCACTTAGCTGCGATTTTTTTCGTAGGTCGTTTTCTTTTCTTGTATGTATTATGTGTTCCAAATATGAGACAAATCGGACCACAAATAAGATTTTTGTGAATATCTAGATCCTTGCGCCACCTAGCGGCGATCTTTTTCATAGGTTGCTTTCTATTCTTGTATGTATTATGTGTTCCAAATATGAGCCAAATCGGACACAAATAAGATTTTTGTGAATATCTCAACCATTGCGCCACTTAGCTGCGATTTT